>NC_048572.1:77073414-77253414 GCF_013265735.2 Oncorhynchus mykiss
ACTCTATGGTCTGTTGTCAGGACTGATATGAACCCAGAGTTACATTCATTACTGTACACATAATGAATAACAATGTGCATCAAATAATAAAACAAGTGTTTCTTATTGGACAAGTTTAGGCAGTCCCTCAATGTTTCAGTCCATTTTCTTCCGTTTGGTACCTAGTTTAAACAACCCAGGTCTGTGTATGGGCGACTGACTGACTGTGTGTTTGGTGCGCAGTTGTAAAGGTTATTTATGTCCGTAGCATTCCTTCAGACATCCCTCTTGGGTTTGATGTTGGCTAAACAGGAGCAGCCTGCAGGAGAGAAAGAGGGGCGGAGGCAGGGAGAGGTGTGATTGGGGTAGAAGGTGTGTGTTTATCATAGTAAACGTACAGAGACGTTCACCTAGCGCCATGAATCTGAACTAACCTTTGAACTCTAACCCTACTGCTAAAACCTATCTACAGTATCTAGGATCTGAGAGATCAAAGAGTGCTGGACATAGGAACCTCACAGCTCTACACACTAGACCTCTGTCTGTAGAACATGGTGGAATAGATTATCTCTCTCACACACACACACACACACACACACACACACACACACACACACACACACACACACACACACACACACACACACACACACACACACACACACACACACACACACACACACACACACACACACACACACACACACACACACACATACAATCTCTCAGTCTCTTTGTCATATGCTTTCACTCACCCCCCCCCCCTCTCTCTCATTCTTTCAGTAACTCTCTCTCATTCTTTCAGTAACTCTCATTCTTTCAGTAACTCTCTCTCATTCTTTCAGTAACTCTCTCTCTCTCGTTCTTTCAGTAACTCTCTCTCTCTCTCTCTCTCTCTCTCTCTCTCTCATTCTTTTAGTAACTCTCTCTCCATCTCTCATTCTTTCAGTAACTCTCTCTCATTCTTTCAGTAACTCTCTCGTTCTTTCAGTAACTCTCTCTCCCTCTCTCTCTCTCTCTCTCTCTCTCTCTCTCTCTCTCTCTCTCTCATTCTTTTAGTAACTCTCTCTCCATCTCTCATTCTTTCAGTAACTCTCTCTCATTCTTTCAGTAACTCTCTCTCATTCTTTCAGTAACTCTCTCGTTCTTTCAGTAACTCTCTCTCTCTCTCTCTCTCTCTCTCTCTCATTCTTTCAGTAACTCTCTCTCTCTCATTCTTTCAGTAACTTTCTTGTTCTTTCAGTAACTCTCTCTCTCTCTCATTATTTTAGTAACTCTCTCTCTATCCATCTCTCTCATTCTTTCAGTAACTCTCTCTCTCATTCTTTCAGTAACTCTTGTTCTTTTAGTAACTCTCTCTCTCTCTCTCTCTCTCTCATTCTTTCAGTAACTCTCTCTCTCTCATTCTTTCAGTAACTCTCTCTCTCTCATTCTTTCAGTAACTCTCTCTCATTCTTTCAGTAACTCTCCCATTCTTTCAGTAACTCTCTCTCTCTCTCTCTCTCTCTCTCTCTCTCTCTCTCATTGTTTCAGTAACTCTCTCTCTCTCCATCTCTCTTGTTTTTTCAGTAACTCTCATTCTTTCAGTAACTCTCTCTCTCATTGTTTCAGTAACTCTCTCTCTCATTGTTTCAGTAACTCTCTCTCATTGTTTCAGAAACTCTCTCTCATTCTTTCAGTAACTCTCATTCTTTCAGTAACTCTCATTTTTTCAGTAACTCTCATTCTTTCAGTAACTCTCATTTTTTCAGTAACTCTCATTCTTTCATTAACTCTCTCTCTTTCAGTAACTCTCTCTCTCTCATTCTTTCAGTAACTCTCTCTCTCTCATTCTTTCAGTAACTCTCTATCTCTCATTGTTTCAGTAACTCTCTCTCTCATTATTTCAGTAACTCTCTCTCATTCTTTCAGTAACTCTCATTCTTTCAGTAACTCTTTCAGTAACTCCCTCTCTCTCATTCTTTCAGTAACTCTCTCTCTCATTGTTTCAGTAACTCTCTCTCTCATTGTTTCAGTAACTCTCTCTGTCATTCTTTCAGTAACTCTCTCTCTCATTCTTTCAGTAACTCTCAGTAACTCTCATTCTTTCAGTAACTCTCAGTAACTCTCATTCTTTCAGTAACTCTCTCTCTCTCTCATTCTTTCAGTAACTCTCTCTCTCTCTCATTCTTTCAGTAACTCTCTCTCTCTCATTGTTTCAGTAACTCTCTCTCTCATTCTTTCAGTAACTCTCTCTCATTCTTTCAGTAACTCTCATTGTTTCAGTAACTCTCTCTCATTGTTTCAGTAACTCTCATTGTTTCAGTAACTCTTTCAGTAACTCTCTCTCTCTCTCATACATAGAGCAGAGCCAACTCTCTGCAGTTCTGACAGACTTTGGAACGTAACATATACACATGCGCTCCAGATCCCTCACACGTCAGCATGTACCTGAGACACACACACCTTGCAAGCCAGTTCCTCCCTTGCCTGCAGGTATCTAAAACACACTTACGCAAACACACACCTGTAGGGCATGGGATTGTAAATGAGTCAGGTTGGCAGATCTTGGCGTGCCTGTCGGGCGTGGCACAGGTGTTTAACTCACATTTCACACACACCCTGGATGCAGGAAACACTTCCAGGGAACACACACCTTAACTGACTTGCCTAGTTAAATAAAGGTTAAATAAATAAAATATTGAAAAAAGCACACCCCCAGCAGGACAGACAGTAATTTCTGCAATACTGATCTACTGAGTCAGGCAGCTAAGAAGTGTAGCCTCTGGAAACACCATAGGGCAGCAGGTAGCCTAGCGGTTAGTGCATTGGACCAGGAAACGAAGGTGGCTGGTGTGTGTGTGTGTGTGTGTGTGTGTGTGTGTGTGTGTGTGTGTGTGTGTGTGTGTGTGTGTCTGTGTCAGCTGTGGGGCAGAGAGTTTGGCAGCTAATCATGACCCATATGGAGATCTATAGCCTCCTGAGACCCAGCAGCAACAACATTTAACATTACAGTAAATGGGGACAGTAGGTAAACAACATAGTTGGCGGCCTCCCGAGTGGTGCAGCAGTCTAAGGCACTGCATCGCCGTGCTTGAGGTGTCACTACAAACCCGGGTTCGATCCCAGGCTGTGTCATGACCGGGAGTCCCATAAGGGGGGCCCAATTGGCCCAGCATTGTCCGGGTTAGGAGAGGGTTTGTCCAAGGGGGCTTTACTTGGCTCATTGCACTCTAGCGACTCCTTGTGGTGGGCCGGGCACCAGCAGGCTGACTTCGGTCATCAGTTGATCAGTGTTTCCTCCGACACATTGGTGCGGCTAGCTTCCGGGTTAAGCGGGCGGGTCACGGTTTGGCGGGTCATGCTTCGGAGGACACATGACTGAACCTTCGCCTCTCCCGAGCCTGTTGGGCAGTTGCAGCGATGAGACAAAATTGTTATTGTATTGCAATTGGATATCACAAAATTGGGGACAAAATACACAAAAATTAAATAAAACATAGTTGGCCGCATCCTGATGTCCACTACAGAGGACATGTATTAACAAGCTCTTATTTAATGTACCAATATATTACACTGCTCTGAAAACTCAACAAACTGTTCCTGAGGTACTTACTTATTAGAAACTGTTTCAATATCAAACTCACAAAAAATATTACACAATTACACACACTTATAACATTAGCTAATTCCTACTAATTGTGATGGTAGCCATTCTGAAGAACCATAAAGAAAAAATTATCAAGGTGATATCATTGAAAATCCCAGAATGTCCTCTCAAAGGTATAACAGGACCAACACAGTGGTATCAAATCAAATCAAAGTTTATTTGTCACGTGCGCCGAATACAACAGTGAAATGCTACTTACAGGCTCTAACCAATAATGGCAACAAAAAAAATAGGGGAACAATAGGTAAGTAAAGAAATAAAAAACAACAGTAAAAAGACTGTGAAAAATAACAGTAGCGAGGCTACATAGAGACACCAGTTAGTTGGGCTGATTGAGGTGTTTATGGAGATTGAAATACGGACCAAAAACGAATGTTCATTAGAGCGGACAAAAATAAATTGCTGGGTCTCAGGAGGATACAGGATCATATTTAGAGTTTCTCACATCCACCAGGAGATCACACAGTTGACATTATTTAATCATCAGGACATTCAAAAACACTCTTTATTAACACCCTATGGTTGGAACACAATTGTTTATAATTTCTGGGGTCTATGGCTCTGAGACACGTACAGCAACACTGCCATCTACTGTGTGTGTTTGTATGTCTGTGTGTCTGTGTGTCTGTGTGTGTGTGTGTGTGTGTGTGTGTGTGTGTGTGTGTGTGTGTGTGTGTGTGTGTGTGTGTGTGTGTGTGTGTACTTGTGGTTAGATGAAGTTCAACTTCCATATATGATAACTGTATAAACTGATGTCATTTTTTCTACATGAGAACTCATTGAGGGAATCCCCTGTAAGCCAGAGTATGAAACCATGTTTTTGTCTCTACCGCCTGAATGTTCACAGGGCTGATGACCACTTGCCTCAAATAAAGACAGTCTAAAACTGGAGCAAATTGTGTGATTGAGTTCGTTCAGTCCAGTTCAGTTCAGAACTAAGAATGCTCCTCATTACAGAAAGTTACAGACCTGACTTATAACATTCCAGGCCTAGTTAAAAGGGGAGAATCTATTCTAAAGGCAAATTCATTCCAATGACGCTTTGTTCATTCCAATGACGCTATGTCTGCTTTGTCCATAAGTCATGGATAACATTATGGTATTGAATGGGTCTGCGGAGCAGGCAGCTGATCCTAAGTGAATAGTTAACAGCCTAGTCATTCCTACTGGGCTAACTGAAGGAGCAGGGTTAAATTAGGCACAAGATTAATGTTACCACTACTTTTATTTCTCCCTCTCACACACACACACACACACACACACACACACACACACACACACACACACACACACACTGTGAGTCTTTTACTGGGCTAAAAGAAGTGGTCTTTCACATCAAGCTAGGTGATTTGGGTTAAGTTTAGAATAAGGGTTAAGGGTAGGCTTATCTAAAATACTACAGCTGTCCCCAGCCATCCTCCCCGACCAACCTGTCTAATTTAATTTCTGTCTAAAGTAACTAGACCATTAGTAAGTACTGTATCATATGTCTTGGAGGTGCTCAGAAATACTTAAGCATGGTATGTATGGCTCTGAGGCCAGGCTGCCTTAGCCTACCTTATGTGACCCAAATGACAACGGCAAGCTCTGTATCTACAGGTTCACTTTACTCTACTTTGAGGAGTGAAGAAACACAGCATATGGTGCACAGGAAGGGACAAAAAGAACAATATGATGTTGAGTACCGCCATAAATAAAGTACCCTGATCTGTGGCTAAGTGAAACTCCCAAAGGCCCATTTGTATCCAGAGCTAGTAGAATTAAGCAATACGTCCCAAGCGTTTGTTTTATATGGTCAAAATACCACGGCTAAGGGCTGTTCTTAAGCACAAAGCAACGTTTGTGATATCACCATTATCACAAACCCCCGAGGTGCCTTATTGCTATTATAAACTGGTTACCAACGTAATTAGAGCAGATTTTGTCAAACCCGCGGTATTCGGTCTGATATACCATGGCTGTCAGCCAATCATCATTCAGGGCTCGAACCCCCCATTTTGTACATCTCTGTAGAGCAGAGGAATATGTCGTTTTGGAATCAGGTAACTTTTTAGTTGTGAAGGTAGACTTCACCAAATGACATTGCCATGACGTTGGCTTCCGAGTGGCGCAGCAGTCTAAGGCACTGCATCTCAGTGCTAGAGGCATTAGAGGCCCTGGTTCGATTCCAGGCTGTATCACAACCGGCTGTGATTGGGAGTCCCATAGTGCAGCGCACAATTGGCCCAGCGTCGTCCGGGTTAGGGTTTGGCTGAGGTAGGCGGTCATTGTAAATAAAATAAAAAATAAGCAGCAGCCCAGGATATATTATGTTGAGTGAGATGCAAGACTTCCCTCTCACAAAATCACACATAGTATCTGCACATGAGCACAGGTTCGCTTCACGCTGTTTACAGCGTGGTAGCCAGGGCACCAATCTGAAGGCGAATGAAACGCACACTTCTTATAGCGAGGTGCTGCCTAGCGGACTAGAACACCTGGACAAGGAAAGGAGAGCCACACACTATAGGAGCTCAGATTCAATAACCAAATAACCAACTTTTCGACAGACAAGCTGTCTTCATCAGGGCACCAAAACAGCAGACAAGTTGAGCCTCCCACTTCAAAGCCCTTAGTTGTTGCGGAAATTGACCCACTATTCTGTTTACTTTCTGCATCTACGTCATATCGCTGAGTCTACCTTTAAGTCATGAACTGCAGTAAGATTGGAGGAGCTCGCGGACAGGCACAAACCTGCAAAAGGCAGTGAAAACCCACCAATAATGAACCGGTAAGACAAACATGCCAGTCTGAAACTTGAACTACATTTAGACAACTAAATTAGAGTGAACTCATTCAAATATTTCCTGACTAAAAGTAAGAATGAGGTTGAGACAAGAAACTTTTGCAAAGAACCTGCGAGCCTGTGAAGTAGACTGCAGTAGCAGTAACCTGGTAAACATTTGGTTCCACAGCTGGAATGGAAAACAAAAGAAAACAAATCTAAATATATTTTTGACATTTCTTTTTAAAGTGAGGATACTTACATGATCTTATCCACCGGAGCTAACTGTCGGTGCATGGCGAGAGAGAAGCCGAAAAGACTCCCGGGCTCTCCATTCTTTATCAGGACGTTTTCTGTGTCCAGGTTGAAAGATGATATTTGCGTCCATTCCAGGAGAAAGAGAAGCGATAGAGATGAGAGGAATTGTATCCATCTATCCCCCATGGCAGCAAGGAGAGTTTATTTCTGTGTGATTGAAAATGAACACTGTTATGTCTCCCGATGACTCCACCAGTTAATCTGTGGTAGAACTCACGCTCCAGTTAAGTGATGTCTGAATGTAGCATGCTTGCTCACTCTGGGTTTTGGGTAGGATGTTGCCCACTGGAAGCTTGTGCCGCGCCCCTCCTACCCCCCCACTCTCCCTCTACCTCTCTGTCCTTCCTCTGTTCTCTTACCTCAGGTGTTGTCAGTGCTTCATTTGTAACTAGGGAGGTGACCTAGGGGGCTCAGAAGTAAAAGAACACAATCGCTAATTTTTTCCACCTTTATAATAGAGCATTGTATGCATATCATCACATTTCATAGTGGCATAGAGTAGAGTAAAAGTTGCTACACATGGGGAAATGTTTTTGTAGTAAGGGTTTGGGAAAAATGTAACCTTTTATAAAGGTATTTCATGCAATTCTACATCATTTAACATGACTTTTTTTGTTACCGTACACATGATCGAAATGACAGGCTACTTTGACACTGACAAACTATGATCACTAACAATAGCCAGGATAAATCCGTTTCGGTGATTTCTGTTAAATCATCTAAATCAATCAATCACAGTACGTTTTTGGACTCATTCAGCAGTTTTGACCTGATTAAGTACAATAGCATTGTTAATTACTGTTAACTTAATTTCTATTCCTAAAACTTGAAAATCAAACTTGAAACTTGACAATGATGGTGTCGCTACTTCCTGTTGACAAGATACACTGATAAATAGCCCAATGTCAAAACACAGTTTTAAAGTGTTCAAATCAATAACCCATATGCAGAAACAGTTTGTGATATATGTCACGACTTCTACCGAAGTCGATGCCTCTCCTTGTCTGGGCGGTGCTCGTCGATCGACATCACCGGTCTTCTAGCCATCATTGATCTATGTTTCATTTTCCATTGGTTTTGTCTGGTCTTCTTACACACCTGGTTACAATCTCATTCATTACATGTTGTGTATTTAACCCTCTGTTTCCCCTCATGTCCTTGTCAGAGATTGTTTATTGTTATGCTCGTGATTTATGGCTTGGTGTGCGACGGGTTCTTGTACCCACATTTATTTTATTATGGACTTTGGTTTTGGAGTTTGTGTTTTAAGTTATTAAACTATTCCATTATACCAGGTTTGATCCTCCGGGCGCTTGACTTCCCTGCCACCTACATACACGACGTGACAATATATTTAAAACCTAAACATAGAATTCATTATCGACACATACATATATTTTTTTTTACTGAGCATCTTATAAATGGCACACGCACCAAAACCCTGTTTTGTCCAGTTATTAGGGGGGATACGCACTGTTGAAACTACAACAACAAAAAAACACATGGAAACTGGATATAGTTTCACATCACTGGTTAGAGGACAACCTGCAGAACACAGTCAGCTACATTCTGGAATGTTTCATTTTGATACGGGGGTCACCAAAACAAAAAGAGAAAGGCAACACTGTTTTGTCAATCACTCATATCAATTATCATGTTGACATCAATTGCGCAAGAGGGGGGAGATCAGGTTGCACTTAAACAGGTAATCAAATGGCTATCCGGACTATTTGCATTGTGTGCCCCCCCAACCCCTCTTTTTACGCTGCTGCTACTCTGTTTATCATATATGCATAGTCACTTTAACTATACATTCATGTACATACTACCTCAATTGGGCCGACCAACCAGTGCTCCCGCACATTGGCTAACGGGCCGACCAACCAGTGCTCCCGCACATTGGCTAACTGGGCTATCTGCGCTGTGTCCCACCCGCCAACCCCTCTTTTACGCTACTGCTACTCTATGTTCATCATATATGCATAGTCACTTTAACCATATCTACATGTACATACTACCTCAATCAGCCTGACTAACCGATGTCTGTATGTAGCCTCGCTACTGTATATAGCCTGTCTTTTTACTGTTTTATTTCTTTACCTACCTATTGTTCACCTAATACTTTTTTGCACTATTGGTTAGAGCCTGTAAGTAAGTGATAGTTTGACTTTCAAATCCATGTATTGGTGTGTGGCCAGCAACTTTTATAGAGAGTCCGGTGTTTTGCCGAAAACTCCCCCCTGACAGAATTCCCCCCCGCCCCCTTCGCGTACACACTCAATTCTTCATTGCTGTGACTTGCTTGCTAGTTGAGATTTCTGATCGCGTTAGGCAGTGTTTCATTAGATTTTTTTTTATTTTCATTTTGGTAGCTCATGTTGACCAGTAGTGTGTGCCACAGAAATTATTTGACTTTAGCCACAGAATTAAGGAAATTAGAAGGGGGGAGTTCGTCAAATACTTCACAAATGGTGAAGTTAAATCTGGTTAACAGGAGGGCCCACCAGGCCAGCCTGGAGTTGAGGCGATTGGCTGTACGGAGATATTCCAGGTTTTATGGTCGGTCTGCTGTAGTTCTGCTCCTTCCAGCCAGTGCCTCCACTCATCTGCTCCTTCCAGCCAGTGCCTCCACTTCACCGCCAGAAGTTCTCGGTTTACGGACATAGTAGTTCCTTTCAGCAAGGTTGAGACGATGGGGCAAGAAGGCTCAGGGATGAAGCTTCTGGTCCTGGGAAGATCGCTGGGACAGGATGGCACCCACTCCAACATCTGAAGCATCCACTTCCACCACCAATTGATGCGAAGGGTCCGGATGGATGAGCATGGGTGCTGTTGTGAACCGATGCTTCAGGTCCATAAAGGCTTTGTCGACAGCTGGAGACCATTCAAACAATACATTGGGAGAGGTGAGTGCCGAGAGGGGGGCCGCCAGGGTGCTGTAGTCCTGAATGAAATGGCGGTAGAAGTTTGTAAAACTAAGAAATCGTTGCAACTGCACCCTGGACATTGGTTGAGGCCAATCCGCCACTGCTTTCACCTTTCCAGGATCCATCTAAACATTGCCCTCTGCAATGACATATCCCAGAAAGGTGATAGAAGAGCGGTGGAACTCACACTTCTCGGCTTTCACGGAGAGTTGGTTCTCTAAGGATGCACTGAAGGACCTGCCTGACATGAAGAACATGTTCTTGTGAAGGTTGGGGAAAAAACAGGATGTCATCAAGGTACACAAACACAAACCGGTTTAGCATGTCCCGAAGCACATCATTGACCAAAGCCTGGAAAACAGCGCGGGCATTGGTGGGTCCAAATAGCATGACCTGGTACTCATAATGTCCACTGGCTGTGTTGAAGGCTGTCTTCCACTCATCCCCCTCGTGTATCCAAACCAGGTGGTAGGCATTTCGAAGTTCCAACTTAGAAAATATGGTGGCCCCCTGGAGAGGTTCAAATGCCGAGGAGAGGAGAGTTAGGGAGTAACGATTCTTGACAGTAATGTCATTAAGTCCCCGGTAGTCAATGCACGGACGCGGGGTCTTGTCCTTCTCCACAAAGAAAAACCCTGCACCGGCAGGAGATGCAGACTGACGGACGGCCCCAGTGGCCAGAGACTCCTCTATGTACTCCTCCATAGCTTTGGTCTCTGGTCCAGACAGAGGAATCAAAATCAACCCCAAGGTGGTGTAGTGCCTGGGAGAAGATCGATGGCACAATCATAAGGACGGTGCATGGGAAGGGAAGTAGCACGTACCTTACTGAACACTCCCAGGAGGTCATGGTATTCTGTGGGGAAAGCAGAGACATCCACAGTCTTGCTTACATCCTGAGGAAGATGACTTGAGGAAGGCTGCGCTGCTTGAAGGCAGTGGGAATGGCAAAATGGGCTCCAACCCAGGATGGAGATTGTGGTCCAGTCAATCACAGGATTGTGCTTTTGGAGCCAGGAAAATCCCAAAACAACAACATGGGGAGATGTAATGAGGAGGAACTGAATTGTCTCACTGTGGTTAACCAGAAACTAGTAACAGGACTATGGGTGACCTCACCTATAGAGCGGCCATCTAGTGCCCTAGCATTCATGGGCACAGAGAGAGGCTGAGTGGGAATACCAAGCTCCGAAGCTATCGGGGCATCCATAAGGTTTTCATCAGCCCTAGATCACTCGGAGAGCACCAGACCAGACCTCCTCTCACTCCTACGTTCCCTTAGGCATCCATCAATTTTATTGGTTAAAGCGATAAGGGAGTCCAGGTCCACCGGCAGTTCCCGAGCAACTAGCTCATCTTTAACCTGATGACGGGTTAGGGTTCCCTTTTGGGAACGACCCCTCCCACATTCAGCTGGAACGTGGCGCATGGAACGCAAAAATATTCTTAGAAATATTTAACCTCCACACATTAACAAGTCCAATTCCTCAAATGAAAGATAAACACCTTGTTCGTCTACCCAGCATGTCAGATTTTTTAAATGTTTTACGGCGAAAACACACCACATATTTATATTAGACCACCACCGAAACGAAGACAAGAGGCAGCCATTTTGTCACAGAAATTTTTAATTATAAAAGCAGGATTAAAAAATAAATCATTCACTAACCTTTTGAAAATCTTCATCAGATGACAGTAATAGGACATGTTACACAGTACATTTTTTTTTCTCAATAATATGCCATTTATATCCATAAATGTCCATTTACATTGAATTCATAATACTCAAAAATGTCCGCAGAAAATATAGGTAGCGCCACAAGATAACGTAAATTGACATCATAAACTTTGACTAAATATACATGTTCTACATATAGTTAGAAAGATACACTGCTTCTTAATGCAATCGCTTTGTTACATTTCTTTTTAACGTTACAGAAATCGCTTACTATTCAATATTCTGAGACGGCGCTCAGATATAAGCAATATTTCTCCGCTATGTTGGAGTCAACAGAAACACACAATTTCAGCATAAATATTCCCTTACCTTTGATGGTCTTCGTTCAGAATGTACTGGAAGGGTTCATACTTACCCAAAACATTGTTTGGTTTCAAGTCTTGTGTCTTTGTATTAGCATCTGCTAACAATATCAGCTGAAATGCACCCAAAATGTCCTCTGGTCCGGAAAAGTTGCGCATCAAAACTTCAAAATTACATATTATATGTCGACTAAACAGGTCAAACTAATTGCAGAATCAAGCTTTAGGATGTTCTAAACGTACAAAACAATTTTCAATTCAACCGGTCATTGTTAGTTCTCCTCCGGAGTGCTGGAACAAAGGAATGGATGGGACCAATTCGCGCCCTAACGCACAGGTATTTTCTCGCGGCACTCACTCAATTCACTCCCATAGGGCCAAAACTTGCGGGATTTGAACGATTAAACGCTCTACTGAATGAGGACATCTAGTGGAAGACATAGAAAGTGTCCCCAGATACATAGCTGGTTGGGAAGGGTGGGGGCGATCACGTCAAAGTTGCCCCAACTTTCATGACCACAAAACTAGTTTAGAAGAATGCCTGCCCTGTGAGTTCTGCTATACTTACAGACATAATTCCAACGGTTTTAGAAGCTTTAGAGTGTTTTCTATCCAATAATAATTATTATATGCATATATTAGCAATTTTTGACAGATTATTTTTCAGTTTACTGTGGGCACGCAATTCCTCCAAAGGGGGCAGTATAAGTGCAGAGAAGTATGGAAAAGAGTCTCTGGATTCCAGGCACGCTCGGCGGCCAAGGTGCGAAAGTCCACCGTGTAGTCTGCAACACTAAAGGGAGTTTGGACGTAAGTCAAGCAGTTTGCTGGCTGCCTTTCTCCCTGATACCGGAGACTCAAAAACTTCTCACCTCTGCCATGAATTCCTCCAGATGAACGCAAATGGCAGATTGTGGCAGATCCCCACATTAGCGTAATTATATACTCCATCTTTTCGATCGGTCTGAAGAAAACGAAGATGGCTGTAAATCAAAAATAAGAGAGAACTGAGAAAGAAAACCCCGGCAGGTACAAGGATTTCCAGAATATCGCTCTGGAGGAGGTAAGCGGGGTTCACGGGGAGTCGGGATAGGCTGTACACAGATAGGGAAAAAATTACTGGGTGATTGGGTTTTTTCCAGAGGTGGCAGACAGTCTCTGAGCTAACTCCCTGATTTGCTCCATAATAGCCTTTAACCCATGGTAGTGGCGTTCTGTCAAGGATCTGAGCCCTTCCAAAAGGCCCTGTAGCAACTCCTCATGTTTCTTAATGGTGGCTCCCTGCAGGGAGACAGCATGGTAGAGCTGGTCCAAGTCTGCTGGGTCTGGCATGGCCAGTTCGTACTATCATGACACAAGGTGAAACCCAGATGCAGACACAGGAGGCAGATTGCTGGAGTCTTAAAATGTTTATTAATCCAAAGGGAATAGGCAAGAGAATGGTCATGGACAGGCAAAAGGTCATAACCAGATCAGAGTCCAGGAGGTACAGAGTGGCAGGCAGACTCGAGGTCAGGGCAGGTAGAATGGTCAGGCAGGCGGGTACAGAATCCAGAACAGGCAAGGGACAAAACCCGGGAGGACTAGAATAAGGAGGCAAAGCTGGAAACCGGGAAAAAACACTGGTAGGCTTGGACATACAAGACAAACTGGCACAGAGAGACAGGAAACACAGGGATAAATACACTGGGGAAAACAAGCGACACCTGGAGGGGGTGGAGACAATAACGAGGACAGGTGAAACAGATTAGGGGGTGACCGTGTGGAGACCTCTCCCCCTGTCACTCTTCTGATTTATTGCCCTGGTTGCCTGGACAGAGCCACTTAAGCCAGTTGTTTTTCAGTGTGTTTAAATGTGTGTGTGTCTTAGCGCGTGTGATGTAGGTGACCCTAACCTAACAGATAGGTTAATTACATAGCAATTCCATCTACAATGTTGTTACTACAGGTGTTGATATATACTTAAAGCATAGCTAATACACACTTAATGTAAAGTGTCTTCAATGTTTCCTCAAGGTCACGCAGCCATTTGAACTACTTGGGATGGACCGCATCAGCAAACTGACACAGACAGACAGCGGACACCAGTATATCTGTGTTATGATTGACTACCTCACTAAATGGCCACAGGTATACCCCCTCCACATAAAGTCTGCTAAGGAGGTCACAGACTGCATAATCAAATTTTGAGGCATCAGTTTGAGGCACCCAAATGTATATCACAGACCAAGGGAACGAGTTTGTCAATGACGTAAATAGTAACTGTGTTACTCAACTTTAATATTTGGTTAAATGTCTTCAGCTTTCTAAAAGTATTTTTCCCTTTTATAATAAAAGATCAACATTAATGTCTGCAAAGCTCTGACGATCCGAAAAAGTCTCTGCATTGAACGGGACAATGCAGAGGTATAAGTAACATCTGTAGACTGATGTTGTAACATTTAATAGGCAGTAGAAGTTTTGAGTTCAATTGTAATGTTCTAAAAATGTTCTAAAAACGTTCACATTCTAAGAATAACTTGTGCCATATCATTTTTTATTCAATCATATTTTCAGATCCATCTCTAAATTATTGAGTCAAAAACCAAAAGAGTGGGACAAGCATCTTGAACCAAGAATCAAATGACAACAAAATACTCCCCCTTCTTCCTGATGTTTGGTAGAGAGGCTCGCTACCCGTCACAGGTTCCAGAACATTACAGGGTTGGTCATTTTACATTCTAGTTGATTTGAGAAATGCAGACTGTATCTTTGTACGTTTAAATTAATATCAGAAATGTATACTAAAGATTGACAGCAGTGTCGAGAAGGTCTTAGCAGGGAAAGACTTAACAGAAGTTAGGCTGAAGCTCAACAAGGTTCTCCAGACTGCCATGGACAACACTGCTGTGGTCCAGAGGAAATCCTCTAAAAAAACAAAAGGCACAGTGCCAAAACTTCATTCGGGTGAAAGAGTGTGGGAAAGGGGGAAAGCCAGCATAGGAAAGGGGGAAAACTGGATCCCAACTTTCTTGACCCATAAACATGTTGAGGTCTCGAAGGGAAAAGTGTGGACTTGGAAAATGACAAGGTGGTTATCTTCCCTAAAATAAGCATGGATCACCTGAGGCCTCATGGAGAGGAGTCTCCTCGGATCCCTCATAAAATAAAATCAACAGCCCCCAGAACCACCACACCAGCAGGTGCAGCCTACACAGCAACCACATGAAAATCCTCCACCTCCAAATCCACCACACCAGCAGGTACAGTCTCCACAGCCACCACACCAAAAACCTCCACCTCCGAAACCACCACACCAGCAGGTGCAGCCTCCACAGCCACCACACCAGCGGCCTCCACAACTACCACACCAGCAGGTGAAGCCTCCACAGCCACCACACCAGCAGGTGAAGCCTCCACAGCCACCACACCAGCAGGTGAAGCCTCCACAGCCACCACACCAGCGGCCTCCACAACTACCACACCAGCAGGTGCAACCTCCACAGACACCACACCAGCGGCCTCCACAACTACCACACCAGCAGGTGAAGCCTCCACAGCCACCACACCAGCGGCCTCCACAACTACCACACCAGCAGGTGAAGCCTCCACAGCCACCACACCAGCGGCCTCCACAACTACCACACCAGCAGGTGAAGCCTCCACAGCCACCACACCAGCGGCCTCCACAACTATCACACCAGCAGGTGCAGCCTCCACAGCCACCACACCAGCGGCCTCCACAACTACCACACCAGCAGGTGAAGCCTCCACAGCCACCACACCAGCGGCCTCCACAACTACCACACCAGCAGGTGAAGCCTCCACAGCCACCACACCAGCGGCCTCCACAACTATCACACCAGCAGGTGCAGCCTCCACAGCCACCACACCAGCGGCCTCCACAACTACCACACCAGCAGGTGAACCTCCACAGCCACCACACCAGCGACCACCACCTCCTCAGCCACCACACCAGCAGGTGCGGCCTCCACAGCCACCACACCAGCCACCACACCAACGACCACCACCTCCTCAGCCACCACTCCAGCGACCACCATCTCCTCAGCCACCACACCAGCGACCACCATCTCCTCAGCCACCACCACACCAGCGACCACCATCTCCTCAGCCACCACCACACCAGCGACCACCATCTCCTCAGCCACCACACCAGCAACCACCACCTCCTCAGCCACCACACCAGCGACCACCACCACCATGTATGTATGTAATCATGTCAGGTTTATCCATTTATATTTCTTAGTACACTTACAGGTACATTTTTCCAGGTGTTGCAGAGGCTTGGGGAGGAAAATATGTATACAGTTGAAGTCAGAAGTTTACATACACCTTAGCCAAATACATTTAACTCAGTTTTTCACAATTCCTGACATTTAATCCTAGTAAAAATTCCCTGTCTTAGGTCAGTCTTGATCACCACTTTATTTTAAGAATGTGAAATGATCCCATAGAATTGGAAATTGATCCCATCGATGAACCAGACTTGTGGAGGTCTACAATTTTTCTTCTGAGGTCTTGGCTAATTTACGATTTTCTCATGATGTCAAGTAAAAACGCACTGAGTTTGAAGGTAGGCCTTGAAATACTGTACGTTGCAAATTAGAATCTTAAGTGTAACACAATTCTTTGGGGGAAGACTGAAATGCCCATCACATTTTTTTCCCCCAGTTTGCTGAATGTGTTCTGAAGGAGGCTTCGATTGTCTTTTCAAATACAGACAAAGATGTTAACATCATGAGAAAATAAATAGTAGTCACTCTCCTCCAAAACATGTGTAATTCCCCCAAATTTGATGCGGTCAAATGTGTAAGGTACTAAGACATACAGTACTGTCCACATCATGGAAAGAAGCGTAATATACATTAATTAGATATGGCAAAATAATACATTATCTTAATTTAGAATGATAGTAAATGAAGAAAACGCACAGATTTTTTTTCCAATAATCACATATACACTGAGTGTACAAAACATGCTCTTTCCATGACCTAGACTGACCAGGTGACTATCATTTGTTTTTCAACAGGACAATGACCCAACACACCTCCAGGCTGTGTAAGGACTATTTGACCAAGAAGGATGGAGTGATGGAGTGCTGCATCAGATGACCTGGCCTCCACAGCTGGTTGAGAGAAGGCCAAGAGTGTGCAAAGCTGTCCCAAGGCAAAGGGTGGCTACTTTGAAGAACCTCAAATATAAAATATATTTTGCTTTGTTTAACCCTTTTTTGGTTACTACATAATTCCATGTGTAAGTTCATCGTTTTGATGTCTTTACTATTATTCGACAGTGTAGAAAATAGAAGAAAAAAAAATTTAATCCTTGAATGAGTAGGTGTGTCCAAACGTTTAAAAAATCCTTGAATGAGTAGGTGTGTCCAAATGTTTTACTAGTCCTGTATTTAAATGTACCAGGGGGTATCGCAGCACCTCCAGCACCCTTCACGGAGCTATGATTATACTTGGAAAACTAATGGCCATATTAAATTGTTAAAACAAAGAAATAAAGTGCAACGCTGGAGAGATGAGAGTTGTAGGCTCCTGTCTATCAGAGGGAGAGATGAGAGTTGTAGGCTCCTGCCTATCAGAGGGAGAGATGAGAGTTGTAGGCTCCTGTCTATCAGAGGGAGAGATGAGAGTTGTAGGCTCCTGTCTATCAGAGGGAGAGATGAGAGTTGTAGGCTCCTGCCTATCAGAGGGAGAGATGAGAGTTGTAGGCTCCTGTCTATCAGAGGGAGAGATGAGAGTTGTAGGCTCCTGCCTATCAGAGCAGAGAGGGGGAGAGATGAGAGTTGCAGGCTCCTGTCTATCCGATCAGAGAGGGGGAGAGATGAGAGTTGCAGGCTCCTGTCTATCAGAGCAGAGAGGGGGAGAGATGCGAGTTGTAGGCTCCTGTTTATCAGAGCAGAGAGGGGGAGAGATGTGAGTTGTAGGCTCCTGCCTATCAGAGCAGAGAGGGGGAGAGATGAGAGTTGCAGGCTCCTCTCTATCAGAGCAGAGATGGGGAGAGATGAGAGTTGCAGGCTCCTGTCGTTCAGAGCAGAGAGGGGGAGAGATGAGAGTTGCAGGCTCCTGTCTATCCGAGCAGAGAGTGGGAGAGATAGTTGTAGGCTCCTGTCTATCAGAGCAGAGAGGGAGAGATGAGAGTTGTAGGCTCCTGTCTATCAGAGCAGAGAGGGGGAGAGATGAGAGTTGTAGGCTCCTGTCTATCAGAGCAGAGAGGGAGAGATGAGAGTTGTAGGCTCCTGTCTATCAGAGCAGAGAGGGGGAGAGATTAGAGATGTAGGCTCCTGTCTATCAGAGGAGAGAGGGGGATGGATGAGAGTTGTAGGCTCCTGTCTATCAGAGCAGAGAGGGGGAGAGATGAGAGTTGTAGGTTCCTGTCTATCAGAGCAGAGTGGGAGAGATGAGAGTTGTAGGCTCCTGTCTATCAGAGCAGAGAGGGGGAGAGATTATAGAAAGTTAATCTCATTCTAGTTCTGTGATTGAGGTACAGGCGCACTACAGCAACAGCCATGCGTTGGTCTCAGACATGGCTACAATGTCACGCAAAAAAAAAATGTTACTGCCATGAGTGGGACCAGATCAGCCCAAATAGGTTCCTGAATGAACCAATCTAAAACTGAGAGGTGCTGGATCCTGTTTTGGCAGAACTGGGTGTTGTGCAACACAGCCAAACAAACTTAATAAGAATTAATAGAACACAATTCTAATTAATTCCACAGGTCCATCAGTCAAGAAGATAAAATAGCTCCTATAAAAAACTGATACAGGATCAGATTTCTTTCACACACACCTGTTTGCAAGGCCTCAAAACTAGAGTAGCATCTGCATTTGATTAAATCCACCTTCGACTGACAACTGTTAGAGTTGATGATTAACAGAGGTCAGTGGAAGAGGGGTAGTTTGGGCACCAGGTTGGCAACAGTGACACAATTTCCGCTCTTCGTGGCTTCTTGGAGAGGAAACACACAGACACGGACACACATGCACACAACACCAAATATCACCTAGGACCCCCAAAAGGCTAGGGCCGGCTCTAAGCTACAGTTACAGCCCATGGTGACCTCAGTGCCTGAGCTGAGACCATACACAGACTGATTCTTAATAACAAAATGGACCCCTATTGCCCTTACAGCTAGTAGCCACTATTAACATATTTCATATATGGGTGTAGGGGCTAGGGATCAACTGGTAATCGGGCAAGAGAGGGAGGGAGAGATACACACTATAGTAATAGAACACAGTCCCGTTTGGCGTTCTTTGCCTCTCTGGACAGGGAATAAGCGGACAAGGCATGATATAAAATGAAGGAAAGATCATTGTGTTGTTCAATGTGCCGTGACCTGACTCGTTTTCAATCATCTCAGTCATCACAGTGTCATAACGGAGCTCTGTGTTCTCTGGAGCTGTGACTCACTCCCCATTAGATGAGTCAGAGGGGGGTGGACTGAGGGCTAGACTGTACTTCTGCTCTTTGCTTTGAGGGCATCACACACACACACACACACCAGATTGCCTTGAGGGCATTCCATGAAACACTGACCCAGAGCCTGTCCTGTCCTCAGAACACAACAGCAGGACAACACAACATGTTGTCCTCCCCTCAGAGAGCAGACTGACTGCCATATACTGTACCAGAGACCGTGAGAGCGGGAGTGAAGATATAAAGATAGACACTTTTTTTTCACAAGCATCATTTTTTACAGTACAGACACTTACTGTACAGACACTTACAGTACAGACCCTTACAGTACAGACCCTTACTGTACAGACCCTTACTGTACAGACCCTTACAGTACAGACACTTACTGTACAGACCCTTACTGTACAGACCCTTACAGTACAGACACTTACAGTACAGACCCTTACAGTACAGTACAGTAATTCTCTGCTTTCCTCACCTGGCTTCTCCACTCAAACTCAACTACAGGAAATTATTGATATCTTTTGTTAATGTAAAATCTAATATAATGTCTAATCTATCTATTCTGTAATGAAGTATATTATTTGCTTATAAAATGCATCTTTCCTTCCTCTCCTTCCTGAAGCAATGGCTGATCTGATCTGACTTGACTGGATCTTTGTGAACAGAGAGTGGCAGGGGTCATTTGCACCCAGCTCCTCCTTGTTCAGTAATAATTTGTCATCCTGTAGGAAAGAGGAAAGAAATGTGATTCAATCAAATCGCTGAAAAGAAGCATCATGTTATATACAGTAAGTATTGTCATGGCCGGATTGGGTTGGGCTAGGTTGGGCCAGGTCGGGCTGGGTTGGGCCGGATTGGGTTGGGCTGGGTTGGGACGGATTGGGCCGTGTTGGGCTAGGTCGGGCCGGGTCGAGCTGGGTTGGGCCGGGTTGGGTTGGGCTAGGTTGGCCCGGGTCAGGCTGTGTTGGGCTGGGTCGGGCCAGGCTGGGTTGGACCGGGTCAGGCTGGGTCAGGCTGGTTTGTGCTGGGTCGAGTTGGGTTGGGCTAGGTTGAGCTGAGTCGGGCTGAGTTGGGCTGGCTCGGGCTGGGTTGGGCTGCCTCGGGCTGGGTTGGGCTGCCTCGGGCTGGGTTGGGCTGCCTCGGGCTGGGTTGATAGTATTTCATAAAAACAGATCATTCTCAGGTCTGATGTGCTGAGGCAGTGGGCCAGGTATGTGGGGTGTGGACGCGTATGTGTGCGGTGTGTGAGTGTGGGTGAGTCTGTATCTCTGCTGAACTGACAGAAATCTCACTGAGGAGGATTGTAGTAGTGAGAGCAGCGAGACAGGGACGAAGAACTCAAATCACTAGCAGGTGATTTATGGACGTTAGACACCCCTACTGTCTCTCTCTCTCTCTCTCTAACGAGAAGTTCTCGGAGAAGATTTACTCCTTTTTATCTCTCTAGTGACACTCATCTCTCATCAGTCATCTCTCATCAGTGCATCCTGTCTTGCAGTAGAGAGAATGGGAGGGGCAGTGACTGTTAGAATGCATTCCCTGAGGGGATGTACACTGAGAGGTGGCACTCAGCGCACACACGCACACACACACGCATGCACACGCACACACACACAAACACACACTGAAAAGCATGAAAACATGCACTCACACACATTTTCCAAAGTACACAGTGTCTCCATTCCTCTCCACCCCTTCCAATCTTCTGTTCGTCCCTCCCATCATATCCTGGGAGTTCATCCCCCTCTCGCTCTGCTGATAGTGAAGGTCACACATAAACACACCCATGGCCATTAACTTTGTATATTTGTATTGTTTCAAATGGCTCCTTCTTCATATTTCCATGTATCCATATTCATCTTTTCAGTCTGATTTTCTTAGAGACAATTCATAAGCTAGGCATTTCTCTAAACTACTGTTTGTGTGTTCTGTGATAAATTGCATTACCATATGGTGCCACACTGATTCCATTCAAGATGATGTGGAATTTACATTGACATTCATTTTCAAATAACTAGATAAGTCATCCACATATCTCATAGTAACTAAAATGTTCCCCAATAAAGTAGTTATCGGTCACGACTTCTGCCGAGGTTGATGCCTCTCTTTGTTCGGGCGGTGCTCGGCGGTCGACGTCACCGGTCTTCTAGCCATCATTGATCTATGTTTCATTTTCCATTGGTTTTGTCTTGTCTTCCTACACACCTGGTTCCAATCCCATTCATTAATTGTTGTGTATTTAACCCTCTTTTTTCCCTCATGTCCTTGTCAGAGATTGTTTATTGTTATGTTCATGTTTTATGGATTGGTGTGCGACGGGTTCTTGTACCCACATTTATTTTATTATGGACTTTGGTTTTGGAGTTTGTTTTACGTTATTAAACTACTCCATTATACCAGGTTTGATTCTCCTGCGCCTGACTTCCCTGCCACCTACACACATGATATGACATTATCAGTAGTTATCAGGGCAGGAGGGGGATTATCAGTAGTTATCAGGGCAGGAGGGGGGTTATCAGGGCGAGAGGGGGGTTATCAGCAGTTATCAGTAGTTATCGGGGTGGGATGTGGGTTATCCGTCGTTATCAGGGCAGGAGGGGGGTTATCAGCAGTTATCAGTAGTTATCAGGGTGGGATGTGGGTTATCAGGGCAGGAGGGGGTTATCAGTAGTTATCGGTAGTTATCAGGTGGGAGGTGGGTTATCAGCAGTTATCAGGGCAGGAGGGGGGCTATCAGCAGTTATTAGTAGTTATCAGGTGGGAGGTGGATTATCAGTAGTTATCAGGGCAGGGGGGGGGTTATCAGTAGTTATCAGGTGGGAGGTGGGTTATCAGTAGTTATCGGGGCAGGAGGGGGGTTATCAGTAGTTATCGGGGCAGGAGGGGGGTTATCAGGGCAGGAGGGAGGTTATCAGTAGTTATCATGGTAGGAAGGGGGTTATGAGCAGTTATCAAGTTATCAGTAGTTATCAGGGTGGGAGGTGGGTTATCAGTAGTTATCAGGGCAGGAGGGGGGTTATCAGTAGTTATCAGGACAGGAGGGGGGTTATCAGCAGTTATCAGGGTGGGAGGGGGGTTATTAGTAGTTATCAGTAGTTATCAGGGTGGGAGGTGGGTTATCAGTAGTTATCAGGGCAGGAGGGGGGTTATCAGTAGTTATCAGGACAGGAGGGGGGTTATCAGCAGTTATCAGGGTGGGAGGGGGGTTATTAGTAGTTATCAGTAGTTATCAGGGTGGGAGGTGGGTTATCAGCAGTTATCAGGGCAGGAGGGGGGTTATCAGCAGTTATCAGTAGTTATCAGGTGGGAGGTGGATTATCAGTAGTTATCAGGGCAGGAGGGGGGTTATCAGTAGTTATCAGTAGTTATCAGGTGGGAGGTGGGTTATCAGCAGTTATCAGGGCAGGAGGGGGGTTATCAGTAGTTATCAGTAGTTATCAGGTGGGAGGTGGGTTATCAGTAGTTATCGGGGAAGGGGGGGTTATCAGTAGTTATCGGGGCAGGAGGGGGGTTATCAGTAGTTATCGGGGCAGGAGGGGGGTTATCAGTAGTTATCGGGGCAGGAGGGGGGTTATCAGTAGTTATCGGGGCAGGAGGGGGGTTATCAGTAGTTATCGGGGCAGGAGGGGGGTTATCAGTAGTTATCATGGTAGGAAGGGGGTTATGAGCAGTTATCAAGTTTTCAGTAGTTATCAGGGTGGGAGGTGGGTTATCAGCAGTTATCAGGGCAGGAGGGGGGTTATCAGTAGTTATCAGGGCAGGAGGGGAGTTGTCAGCAGTTATCAGTAGTTATCAGGGCGAGAGGGGGGTTATCAGCAGTTATCAGCTGTTATCAATAGTTATCAGGGTGGGAGGGGGGTTATCAGCAGTTATCGGGGAAGGGGGGGTTATCAGTAGTTATCGGGGCAGGAGGGGGGTTATCAGTAGTTATCGGGGCAGGAGGGGGGTTATCAGTAGTTATCGGGGCAGGAGGGGGGTTATCAGTAGTTATCGGGGCAGGAGGGGGGTTATCAGTAGTTATCATGGTAGGAAGGGGGTTATGAGCAGTTATCAAGTTTTCAGTAGTTATCAGGGTGGGAGGTGGGTTATCAGCAGTTATCAGGGCAGGAGGGGGGTTATCAGTAGTTATCAGGGTGGGAGGTGAGTTTTCAGAGGTTTTCTATATCTGTTCTATTAATTATGTTTCAATAAACTCTCCACTCCCTCATCCTCGATGGCTGCTGTGTGTGTGGAGTGAAAACAGCACCTGAGGCACATTCCACACACACACTCACACCTTCACAAGCCAGCCCCAGCTCTGAGTGCACTTACCTGCAGTGCCACAAAGACAAGAGCTGTGTGTTGTCAAGGTGTGTCTGTATAAAACAGTACAAAGAAACAGCTGGAGGGCACCATTTTAACACAGTGAGTTGTTTCAACATCACATAAAGACAAACAGGTTTTAACACAGAGATCAGTTTCACTTACATACTTTGCCAATCTACAGATGTAGGGTCTTAATTTGAGCCAGTTTTCTACAGCAGGAAAATAATCCTGCAGCAACAGGAAATGTGAATTATTATGTGGATTATAATTCATTCACATTTTTGTAGGGGTTGATACATTTTTCATTAGGGCAAATCAAGTCTGGAATTTCAAAATACTTTAGAAGCCTTTTAAAAACTCAAATATACTACATACTGCTTTCAAATACCATTCACTTTATGGTATTTTGCTGTAAAAAAATGTGTCAATGTTTATATGACCCCCTTACAAACAGTCCCTTTTTACCATGTTTTTGCCTGCATACGCATTTTATATGTCCTGTGCGCATGCTGGCATGCCGGTGAGGAGTGGTAGTAGTGTTGTGCAGATGTGGGTAGGCCTCTATTTTAATAAATTCATTGAATATACACCATCAAATGTATTTTCAAAACAATATAATGGCATATATCGTATGAGTTGAATTATGTCATGTACAAATGACTGAAATCAATGGTTCCTTATTTTGTTAATGAATTTATTATTTTGTTCAAGACACACCTACCCCTATTACAGTCAACACACATATATTTTGTAGTAAGTGTCACGGCTGACTAGGTGTGTAGGTAGGAATCAGGTGCAGAGAGCAGAGAGTTCCAGGGGAAAAAATGCACTTTATTCTGCCCAAAGCACAGGGCGCAAACGCTGACCAACCCAAACACAGGGTAAACACGGTCCGGAGCACCGCTCCGTCCCATCGCTGCAACTCCCGTACGGACTTGGGAGAGGCGAAGGTCGAGAGCCATGCATTCTCCAAAACACGACCCACCAAGCCACACTGCCCGCCGCTTAACCCGGAAGCCAGCAGCGCCAATGTGTCGGAGGAAACACCATACACCTGGCGACCATGTCAGCGTGCATGTGCCCTGCCTGCCACAGGAGTCGCTAGAGCACGATGGGACAAGGACATCTAGGTTTTGCAAATCCTCCCTTAACCCGGACGACGCTGGGCCAATTGTGTGCCGCCTCATGGGTCTACCAGTCGCAACACAGACCGGTATCAAACCATGATCTGTAGTGACGCTGCTAGCACTGTGATGCAGTGCCTCAGACCACTGCGCCACTCGGTAACCATGCTTTTTATTTTTTTCTTGCTGTCACTCCGCTTTGTTGGGAGCAGCGGTAGGGTCTTACATCGAGAGTACCTTCATAGTTATCATCATCATGATACCGCCCTGATAACAGCTATCTATGTTTTCAAAAGCGTGTGAGTCTCGTGTTCATATTTCACAAACTCCGTAGGCTTTTGGAGTTGCCTATACAAGATGGAGCAAAATAATAGGCCTACACTTGATTTAGGCTACATTACAGCATTCTAAATGTTTCTGATCGCTGATAGATGAGCAACCGAATAGATGAGCTAAACCACCTCTACTTATTTGCCCAAGCAGAGAATTAACCAAATACACAGACGGAGATTCAGTGAAACAACATGACATTGATTGGTTAAGACCAGTCACAGGCTTTTGGTTGGGACTAGGCCTAGACTACTGAGCAACTGCAAGTGAAAAGCAAATTATCCACTTGTTAAGCTACATAACATGCTGACTAAATGTTCTGAAAGCGCTAATAAATGAGCCAACTAGACAAGATGATCATGAGCAGCACTTAGGGCTATTAACGGCACACGAGTCATGAAGGTCACGAGTCATGACAGCAGTCAAAGTCCACGTGACCAATTAGTCACGATAATTAGGCTTCTCCGGGCTCTGATGCTGCTAATGGTCATTAGTAGCCTACCAAACTTGCTAACTGCCTGGTACTCAGCACTCTACTGTCCCTCTAATTACTCTGGCATCAATCAATTAAATGTATTTATAAAGCCCTTTTTACACCAGGAGATGTCACAAAGTGCTATACAGAAACCCAGCCTAAAACCCCAAACAGCAAGCAATGCAGATGAGTTCATGGCCATTAAGGCCAGATTGTTCTTCAAGATGTTCAAA
This sequence comes from Oncorhynchus mykiss, assembly GCF_013265735.2. Classification (NCBI taxonomy): domain Eukaryota; kingdom Metazoa; phylum Chordata; class Actinopteri; order Salmoniformes; family Salmonidae; genus Oncorhynchus; species Oncorhynchus mykiss. The sequence goes on from NC_048572.1 coordinate 77,098,990, forward strand.
CGTTCATAGATGACTAGCAGGGTCAAATAATAATCACAGTGGTTGTACAGGGTGCAACAGGTCAGTACCTCAAGAGTAAATGTCAGTTGGCTTTTCATAGCCGAGCATTCAGAGGTCGAGACAGCAGGTGAGGTAGAGAGCGAGAGAGTCGAAAACAGCAGGTCTGGGATAAGGTAGCAAGTCCAGTGAACACGCAGGGTGCAATAGCCACAGGCAGAACAGTCAAAACTGGAGCAGCAGCACGACCAGGTGGACTGGGGACAGCCAGGAGTCATCAGGCCAGGTAGTCCTGAAGCATGGTCCTAGGGCTCAGGTCCTCTGGTTAGGGGAGGGAGAGGGGGAGAGAGAATTAGAGAATTAGAGGGAGCATAATTAAATTCACACAGGACATCAGATAAGACAGGATAATTACACCAGATATAACAGACTGACCCTAGTCCCATAGACTATTGCAGCATAGATACTGGAGGCTGAGACAGGGACACTGTGGCCCTATCCGATGATACCCCCTAACAGAGTTTTGTTTGTGATTTTGCAAATAAGGGCCTTTTTATGTTTCAGGGTTAGATTTTTAAGATAAAATATGAATTTAGATAATTTTTTTCACATCCATTAAGTGGAGACAAAATAAACTTAAACTTTTCTTTTCAGCTTTCAATATGTTTTATTATTTTATGTTCTAAAGCATTTCACATCTGGATTTCACTGTTTTGCAGACTTTTGACCTTCTGCTATGTATTACACTTTGAGAATTTGATCATATTTAATGTACCTGTTTAAAAAAAGAGTCAAAAAATGGACTCATATATATATACATAAAAGTTCAAACGGAGAAGCTTTTGAATGTTTTTCTTTGCGTCAGACTGACTTATTTTTTTATATCTACTGTGGTTGCATTTTTTGAGAAGGCTGTGCCACTAAATTTATATAAGAACCATATATAATAATATATTTTATACTCATATATATTATACTCTGTCACATGAGTGTAAAAACATAGCACACTAGAGCGAACCATCACTAAGCGCGCACACTGCTTCTTGTACCCAGAGCTTAGCGATAGCTAGCGCTAATGTGCTGAGCTTTGTTTTTACACTCACATCGAGGAAAGCATTGCTGGAGTCCGGCATCATCTTCATGATTCTTCCCATTGTCCATCAATCCCTGGGTGCTTGATCATCCACGATCAAAATGATGTCTCCTTCCTCAAAGTTAATCTTCAGTCTGGACCAATTTTGGAACTCCTGTAGGAGAGGTAAATATTCACAGGTATATCTTGTCCAGAATAGATCAGTGATTGACTTTCTTGAATAAACAGATGATTAGGCGTCAAAGCTTCAAGGTCGTTGGGGTCATCCAATGTCTTGGTGATCGTTGATGATGGTTTCGATTTCACACAGGATGGTCTGAATACCCTAATCATCCAGCGTTTGTTGCCTTAGCACAGAGGCAAGTATTTTCCTCACAGTGCGGATCTGTCTTTCCCAAACACTGCTGTGGTGGGAAGCAGCAGGTGGGTTGAAAATACACTTGATTCCATTTTCATCATTATATCTTTTATCTTCTTCTGGTTCAGGTGTTCGATGGTTTCACGCAGCTCTCTCTCTGCTCCGACAAAATTTGTCCCATTGTCTGATCGCATGACAGTCCCCTGATCTCTTCTGCAAATGAAGTGACCCAGAGCGTTGATACAGTAATCAACGTCTAGAGAGTGGGCAACTTCAATGTGAGCTGCTCTGATAATCAGACAGGTAGAAATCGCACCATAACATTTCACCAGGCTCCATCCTCTCTTGACCTCGAAGGGTCCGAAGAAATCCACTCCGACATTCGTGAAGGGGGCCTTGTCTAGTAACAAGGGGTCTTCTCATAGGTTTCTGCATTTTCTGCTCTCCAACTTTAGCATGAAGTCTTCTGCATACTGTGCCTTCTGATAGTATTCTTCTTACTGCATTGTTAGCTTGTGGAATCCAATACCTCTGCCGTAGCTTCGCGGGCTTGTGGTTCCGTCCACAGTGTCCAACTTCTCTGTGGATGTGCTGAAGAATGAAAGTAGCAATATTCAGTCATCCACCTAGTCTCAGTACTCTATCTTGTAGAATGGGAATGAACCTGTAGATGTGACTACTTCTCCTCACATGTTAGATGTATTTTCTTTGTAAACTTTTCATTACTATATAACAGGTCAAACCGAGAAGCTTTTGAATGTTTTTATTAGCCTCAGACTCACTGCTTTTTACATAGACTACCGTGGTTGCATTTTTTGAAAATGTATCACCGAGAGACTATATCTCAGTTAGCATTGTCTAGACACAGACAGTAGAGTATGCGTTAATACAGGGACAGACAAGGTGAGACCATGCAGTCAAATAGTGCTGACCTTGTGCTTTATCATAGACATCAGACTGAAACACTACAGAATAGCCACAGCATAGCATCAATATGTAATGTGTACATGCATGCACAGGGGTACCACCACAGAGACCACAGGCTAAATGATACTCCAGTTAGGTAGATATCTTTCTTGATCAATGAATACATTTCCCATAACTCTGAGGGGCTTTAGTATGGCAGCGATATTGGCATCCCTGAAAGGTTTTATGCCTCGTGGCATAAAGCTTTAGTCAAAATGGACTTTTCGTATCAGGTTAGGAGAACTTACGCAGCAGGTTAGGTGAATTAATGTAGCAGGTTAGGAGAATTAGGTTAAGGTTAGGGAAAGGGTTAGGGTTAGCTAAAATATTAAAAAAATTAACTTTTGATGTCAATTTGACAAAAGCTGTAGGTGTCCTGGAGGGCAGGCAGGGACCGAGAGACTGAAAAACAGCTTCTAGACATGACCCCTGAACGGGAGATGTGGGAACTGAAACGGTCCACCCACACAGACAGGGTGGTGAAGAAGGCGCAGCAGGGCCTCTTCAACCTCACCAAAAACACTCACAAACTTTTACAGATGCACAATCGAGAGCATCCTGTCGGGCTGTATCGCCGCCTGGTACAGCAACTGCTCCGCCCACAACCGTAAGGCTCTCAAGAGGGTAGTAACGCATCACCGGGGGCAAACTACCTGCCCTCCAGGACACCTACACCACCCGATGTCACAGGAAGACCAAAAAGATCATCAAGGACAACAACCACCTGAGCCACTGCCTGTTTACCACGCTATCATCCAGAAGGTGAGGTCAGTACAGGCGCATCAAAGCAGGGACCGAGAGACTGAAAAACAGCTTCTATCTCAAGGAAATCAGACTGTTAAACAGCCATCACTACTTGTTAGATATTACTGCATGGTCGGAACTAGAAGCACAAGCATTTCACTACACTCGCTTTAACATCTGCTAACCATGTCTATGTGACAACTAAAATTTGATTTGACTTGATTTGAGAGCAAGAGTAATGGCATTTTTTTTGTATACACTAACAGAGGCTAACTCCGTCATAGCTTGTTGGACAAAACCTATGGGGAAATCAACAGGTTTGTTGGAGGGTTTTTGGATAAACGTACGGTCTGTGGTAAACACAGGTTTAGGAGATCCTATATGTTTTGTTCTATGAGATATTCTCATCATCTAACATCACTTTTTGTGAATTTTTAAGCATTTATGTAATCAAAACAGTACTTTGTTGAAGCAATTACATCCTTGAGTCTTCTTGGGTATGATGCTACAAGCTTGGCACACCTGTATTTGGAGAGTTTCTCCCATTCTACTCTGCAGATTCCCTCAATATCTGTCAGATTGGATGGGGATTATTGCTGCACAGTTATCTTCAGGTGTCTCCAGAGATGTTTGATCGGGTTCAAGTCCGAGCTCTGGCTGGGCCACTCAAGGACATTGAGACTTGTCCCGAAGACACTTCTGCGTTGTCTTGGCTGTGTGCTTTGGGTCGTGGTCTGGTTGGAAGGTGAAACTTCACCCCAGTCTGAGGTCCTAATCGCTCTGGAGCAGGTTTTCATCAAGGATCTCGTTGTACTCGCTGTACATTTTTTTATTAATTCTCAATTTTCCCATACTGCCAGCGCCAGTTCACTAGCTAGCTAACATTAGCTGAATGATGAGTATCGCCATTTAGCACAACAGCTAGCCAGCTACTCCACTGACTCTGGACATCTTACAGGCAGCCTCTTCATTCAAAAATGAATCCATTGTGATTTAATTATAATGTGGCATGCTACGCTAGTTATCTAGTTGTGCCATCTGGTTAGTATCAACAAGGGCTTACTACCAATTTTAGCTAGCTAGCAACAACATTAGCGCAGCATGCTAGTTAGCTAGTTAGCTTATGTTAGCTACAGCAGGCACAAGCCAAACAAGCTACTGCCACATTGTGGTCTGGAGTATTTAAACAAAGCAGATGGGACTAGAACTGTTCAATGTGATCAACAAAAAGTTAACTGCCAACACTCTGGGCTGAGCTGTGAAGTAACTATCAGCAGTCCGATTTCTCGGTGTATCTGACCCTTTGATTCACAGTAAGTCAACCAAACTAAAGCAGGATTCAGAGGTAACAGTTACTGTCCTTTAGGTCTCAAGGGTGATCTCTTCACACCACACAGGACTATGCTCGCTGCAAACAAGCCCCAAACACATCAGTGAGACCTACCCCCCCCCCCCCCCCCCCCCCCCCCCCCCCCCCCCCCCACCCTCTGAGGGCTGAAGTAAGTAAGTAAGAGTGTGTGTGTGTGTGTGTGTGTTGTTTGTTTTGGGGGAATGTCCAGGTGTGCTCCTGCTGATCAATCCATCTAAGAACAGAGGACATGCAACAGGTAATCTGAATGAGGGAGAGCATGCAATATTCATTCCTCTACTGACAGATTCAGGTCATTGGTAGCTAGTGACTACAGATGTAGGATCTTAATTTGATCAGCCTGTTGCAGCAGGACTCGTGGTGTATTTGAGGTTTAAAAAGGCTTCTGAAGTTTGTAATGTTTAAAAAGGCTTCTGAAGCAAAAAAATGTATTCACATGTTCTGTTGCTGCAGGATTATTTTCATGCTGTAACAAACTGGTTCAAATTAAAATCCTACCTCTGTATGAGGGTGTGTTTGCATGTGTGTGCATGCATGATGTGTTCCTCATCCACATACTTGCTATATCCCCCCCCTACCCTTCTTAAATATATCACTATGACTTGTTTTTCCAGGCGTAAATCTTCTCTCAATCTCTAACCACACCCTGTAATAAACCCAGTCTCTTCTCTTAAGTAGTTTCCAGTAACTAGGGTTGCAAAAATCCAGTAACTTTACCCAAATGTCCTGGTTTTCGAGAAAGGGCTACACCAGAAGTGAATTGCAAAATTACTGGATTTTTGTACCCTAACAGTAACTTACTTTCACTGAGTTGGTTTGGTTTAACAATGACAGTGCTCTCACTTCAAATGATCTTATTAAGTTATAATTCTCAGAGTAAAAACTGTAAGGACACTATGAAAGGTTAAACCACGTTTATCCTTCCCAGAGGATGAATACAGCTGCATTGGACGAAGACATGTTCACACAAGCACTGATATTTAACCCTTTCTCCTATATACCTTCCTCCTACAGATAACCATTCACTTCTGGTGTAGCCCTTCTAAACCTAAGCACTGATATTTAACCCTTTCTCCTATATACCTTCCTCCTACAGATAACCATTCACTTCTGGTGTAGCCCTTCTAAACCTAAGCACTGATATTTAACCCTTTCTCCTATATACCTTCCTCCTACAGATAACCATTCACTTCTGGTGTAGCCCTTCTAAACCTAAGCACTGATATTTAACCCTTTCTCCTATATACCTTCCTCCTACAGATAACCATTCACTTCTGGTGTAGCCCTTCTAAACCTAAGCACTGATATTTAACCCTTTCTCCTATATACCTTCCTCCTACAGATAACCATTCACTTCTGGTGTAGCCCTTCTAAACCTAAGCACTGATATTTAACCCTTTCTCCTATATACCTTCCTCCTACAGATAACCATGAACTTCTGGTGTAGCCCTTCTAAACCTAAGCACTGATATTTAACCCTTTCTCCTATATACCTTCCTCCTACAGATAACCATGAACTTCTGGTGTAGCCCTTCTAAACCTAAGCACTGATATTTAACCCTTTCTCCTATATACCTTCCTCCTACAGATAACCATTAACTTCTGGTGTAGCCCTTCTAAACCTAAGCACTCAATATTTCAATAGGATACCTGATAATTAACCTTATCCCAAGTTATACCTGATAATTAACCTTATCCCAAGTTTAGGAGTTAGTACCCAGAATCCATCAGTCCAATGACAACGCATGTGGCCTGTACACACCCTTTAGAGACAGGCTCTTTGCAGGCTAAATGTTATGGTCAACAGGCCAACCCCCCATGCTCTTAATGAACTGGACGTTCCCCTTGGCATGTGACTGTGCATGTGTGGGTGTTCTGACAGAAGGATGAGTGAATGTGTATCTGGCGACTGTCAGACACTCACACTTGCCTCAACCTGCCCACAGGTTCTGTACTCTCACAACATAGTCAGATCAAGGTGGTGTGTCCTCATTACGGTATGTTCTGACTGGAAAGGAGAGGTTATCCCATCTGCAGACACACCCTACCTACAGAGCTCTCACTCTTTCACTCACACTCACACATACACACACAGTACACATGTTTTTAATCAGTACCTGCCCACAGAAGTCCCCCAGAATGTCCAGTAACTACGACGACCAAGGATTCCATGGATCACCATGGAGACCAAGGGCAGTCTCAGGTAGATGTGATATCACAGGATGACTAACACACAGACTCAGACACACATTTCTACCATGCACCATATACACAACTGTACTGCGAATGTCTGATATATTTATTCATTATTTAACATTTGATGGGTGGAGAATTATCTTTCATTAGCGGTTTGAGATCATACAGACAGACGGGTAGACAGACAGACAGACATCCCCTCTAGTTGGGCATGTTAATCCTCAGGGGACAGTCACTCATAACGTTCCTATAATCTCCATTCTTCACACTCCGCCTACCGTGTGGGAGTGTGTGTGTTTGTGCATGTGTGCATACTGTATTTGTGTGTTACACCTAATCCCCCTTATCCTCATTTGGGAGAAAAGACCATATCTAGCATAGTCCTAAATGCACAGTAACATTGAGCTGCCTTTTGACGTATCATGGAACAGCGCAGTGAATATCTGTTCTACTTGTTCCTAATTCTGTAGATGGTGACCCCTCCACATAGTGGGGACTGTGCACCTTCTCCTGCCTAGAGCAGCTAGGTATGAGACAGGGAACATCCTCTCTTAATCCTCCCCCTGTCATATGGAGATAGTCATATGTCATATGGAGACACATACCGTACATGGCCTGGCTCTGTCATATGGATCATATTGAGCTTAAGCATGCAGTATTCAGTATTTCATATGCAGTATTCCGTACTCAGTACACAGTAAGCAGTATGCACAGGGCTTGTGCGCAACTGTACATAGATTCCAGTGTGTGAAAAGAACATATGTTTACCCATACTACTGAGTGTGCAGGGGTCAGCGACGAGGTCAAAACACAGTTGGACCAAAAGGTTTTTGGAATGGACAAAAATCATGCTTCTACCCATAACATACTAAATAGACTGTCATCCTAGAGGAATTATTAGTGACCCACCTTGAGCAAACACTTCTTCACAGCATTGACAGACACACCCTAAAGATATTGTGAATCTAAAAATGTGTGTGTGTGACATTCCGTTGGTTTACAGCTCCCTGAGTCAGGGATGGAAAGGGACCAGAGACAACAGAGAAGAGAGCAGAGGAGCTGTTCCAACATGCAGAGAGAGAAATTATTTCCCCGAGCGCAATCCAAAACCTCACCTTACCCCTCCCTAACCCTGTAGTTACTCCTCCCTCCCTCTCCCTCTCAAAACCTCACCCTACCCCTCCCTAACCCTGTAGTTACTCCTCCCTCTCCCTCCCAAAACCTCACCCTACCCCTCCCTAACCCTGTAGTTACTCCTCCCTCCCTCTCTCCCACAAAAGCTCACCCTACCCCTCCCTAACCCTGTAGTTACTCCTCCCTCTCCCTCCCAAAACCTCACCCTACCCCTCCCTAACCCTGTAGTTACTCCTCCCTCTCCCTCCCAAAACCCCACCCCACCCCTGTAGTTACTCCTCCCTCTCCCTCCCAAAACCTCACCCTACCCCTCCCTAACCCTGTAGTTACTCCTCCCTCCCTCTCCCTCCCAAAACCTCACCCTACCCCTGTAGTTACTCCTCCCTCTCCCTCCCAAAACCTCACCCTACCCCTGTAGTTACTCCTCCCTCTCCCTCCCAAAACCTCACCCTACCCCTCCCTAACCCTGTAGTTACTCCTCCCTCCCTCCCTCTCCCTACCAAAACCTCACCCTACCCCTGTAGTTACTCCTCCCTCTCCCTCCCCAAACCTCACCCTACCCCTCCCTACCCCTGTAGTTACCCCTCCCTCCCTCTCCCTCCCAAACCCTCACCCTACCCCTCCCTAACCCTGTAGTTACTCCTCCCTCTCCCTCCCAAAACCTCACCCTACCCCTCCCTAACCCTGTAGTTACTCCTCCCTCTCAAAACCTCACCCTACCCCTCCCTACCCTGTAGTTACTCCTCCCTCTCCCTCCCAAAACCTCACCCTACCCCTCCCTACCCTGTAGTTACCCCTCCCTCCCAAAACCTCACCCTACCCCTCCCTAACCTTGTAGTTACTCCTCCCTCTCCCTCCCAAAACCTCACCCTACCTCCCCTACCCTGTAGTTACCCCTCCCTCCCTCTCCCTCCCAAAACCTCACCCTACCCCTCCCTAACCTTGTAGTTACTCCTCCCTCTCCCTCCCAAAACCTCACCCTACCACTCCCTACCCCCTGTAGTTACTCCTCCCCCCCAAAACCTCACCCTACCCCTCCCTTCCCTGCAGTTACCCCTCCCTCCCTCTCCCTCCCAAAACCTCACCCTACCCCCCCTACTTATTGCACAACGTGTTGTGTTACAGGCTGAATTCAAAATAAAATACACTGCTCAAAAAAATAAAGGGAACACTACCCTGTAGTTACCCCTCCCTCCCAAAACCTCACCCTACCCCTCCCTAACCTTGTAGTTACTCCTCCCTCTCCCTCCCAAAACCTCACCCTACCTCCCCTACCCTGTAGTTACCCCTCCCTCCCTCTCCCTCCCAAAACCTCACCCTACCCCTCCCTAACCTTGTAGTTACTCCTCCCTCTCCCTCCCAAAACCTCACCCTACCACTCCCTACCCCCTGTAGTTACTCCTCCCCCCCAAAACCTCACCCTACCCCTCCCTTCCCTGCAGTTACCCCTCCCTCCCTCTCCCTCCCAAAACCTCACCCTACCCCCCCTACTTATTGCACAACGTGTTGTGTTACAGGCTGAATTCAAAATAAAATACACTGCTCAAAAAAATAAAGGGAACACTAAAATAACACATCCTAGATCTGAATGAATGAAATATTCTTATTAAATACTTTTTTCTTTACATAGTTAAATGTGCTGACAACAGAATCACACAAAAATGATCAATGGAAATCAAATTTATCAACCCATGGAGGTCTGGATTTGGAGTCACACTCAAAATTAAAATGGAAAACCACACTACAGGCTGATCCAACTTTGATGTAATGTCCTTAAAACTAGTCAAAATGAGGCTCAGTAGTGTGTGTGGCCTCACGTGCCTGTATGACCTCCCTACAACGCCTGGGCATGCTCCTGATGAGGTGGCGGATGGTCTCCTGAGGGATCTCCTCCCAGACCTGGACTAAAGCATCCGCCAACTCCTGGACAGTCTGTGGTGCAACGTGGCGTTGGTGGATGGAACGAGACATGATGTCCCAGATGTGCTCAATTGGATTCAGGTCTGGGGAACGGGCGGGCCAGTCCATAGCATCAATGCCTTCCTCTTGCAGGAACTGCTGACACACTCCAGCCACATGAGGTCTAGCATTGTCTTGCATTATGAGGAACCCAGGGCCAACCGCACCAGCATATAGTCTCACAAGGGGTCTGAGTATCTCATCTCGGTACCTAATGGCAGTCAGGCTACCTCTGGTGAGCACATGGAGTGCTGTGCGGCCCCACAAAGAAATGCCACCCCACACCATGACTGACCCACCGTCAAACCGGTCATGCTGGAGGATGTTGCAGGCAGCAGAACGTTCTCCACGGCATCTCCAGACTCTGTCACGTCTGTCACATGTGCTCAGTGTGAACCTGCTTTCATCTGTGAAGAGCACAGAGCGCCAGTGGCGAATTTGCCAATCTTGGTGTTCTCTGGCAAATGCCAAACGTCCTGCACGGTGTTGGGCTGTAAGCACAACCCCCACCTGTGGACGTCGGGCCCTCATACCACCCTCACGGAGTCTGTTTCTGACCGTTTGAGCAGACACATGCACATTTGTGGCCTGCTGGAGGTCATTTTGCAGGGCTCTGGCAGTGCTCCTCCTGCTCCTCCTTGCACAAAGGTGGAGGTAGCGGTCCTGCTGCTGGGTTGTTGCCCTCCTACAGCCTCCTCCACGTCTCCTGATGTACTGGCCTGTCTCTTGGTAGCGCCTCCATGCTCTGGACACTACGCTGACAGACACAGCAAACCTTCTTGCCACAGCTCGCATTGATTTTCCATCCTGGATGAGCTGCACTTCCTGAGCCACTTGTGTGGGTTGTAGACTCAATCTCATGCTACCACTAGAGTGAAAGCACCGCCAGCATTCAAAAGTGACCAAAACATCAGCCAGGAAGCATAGGAACTGAGAAGTGGTCTGTGGTTATCACCTGCAGAACCACTCCTTTATTGGGGGTGTCTTGCTAATTGCATATAATTTCCACCTGTTGTCTATTCCATTTGCACAACAGCATGTGAAATGTATTGTCAATCAGTGTTGCTTCCTAAGTGGACACTTTGATTTCACAGAAGTGTGATTGACTTGGAGTTACATTGTGTTGTTTAAGTGTTGCCTTTATTTTTTTGAGCAGTGCATTGTTGGGGGGGACATGTTTTTAGACATTTGTGCAAATGTATTAAAAATGAAATGCAGAAATGTCTCATTTACATACATATTCACACATACATATTCACATGTTAGAAATAAAATGTTGATTTGGTTTTAATTTGCCTTATTTGCCTTCTGTTTTATCTAACTATACCAAACGTAACATATCATACTAATTTGAGTGTACCAGATTTATTAAGTCACCTTCTGTTTTATCTAACTATACCAAACGTAACATATCATACTCATTTGAGTGTACCAGATTTACGTTTAAAAAGTTACATCAAGTCTATGAGACCAGGTTGATTGCCCAGAAAATATAATAAGTATGAAAAGAATGTCTTGCTATGGTACAGCGGTTCAGGAAGTTTGTTCTAAACTGTTTCAACGAGCATTGCATCAGCTGACACAGTTGGATTAAAGCTTCTTTTGAGACAGGCAATGCTGAAACATCAGCAACATCTGATATGTATTCATATTATCTACTCAATCATCCACTTCACTCCTTCTTTGTGCATCCTGTCTTTTCAGCAGAAGGGAATTATGCTTCTCCTTAGCAAGGTGTCGCCTAGATAAATCTGATCATCTGTTCTATAAATCACCTGATATACAGTTAACTGAGCATCACCAAATCAATCAGTGAAATGCATTTACATCAGTAGTTGTTGCAAAGTGCTTATACAGAAACCGAGCCTAAAACCCCAGAGAGCAAACAATGCAGATGAAGAAGCATGGATCCCTACGATATTGAGATGAGTGAATCCGCACAGAGAGGACAAACGAGCAATATATCTACTTCCTTTGATCCTGCCATTCCCACAGGAATAACACACCCTCGTGACTGGCACACTGGCACTAGGTACAAACACACCCAGGGGGCAAGGAGTTTCTCTCAAATGTTTAAGTCTGGCTACAATAGCCTCAAAGTGGAGTTATTTTACACAACACTGTACTATAGGGATAATATAAACATGCTGTATGGATTGTCTATACCAGGTCAAAGCAAAACTTTCACATCACACCCAGCCAGCTCTTCTTTGATCAAATATTGGATAGGTAATTCATTTAAAAAAATACTTCATTATCAAATACATACAAACAGATGAAGAATGCACCAACTGCCTCTTAACTATTCCAGGAATTTGCCCTGCCAAAGATTCTTGGTGTTTCTTGATAACTGTAAACCTTGATTTGAAATGTCATTTTATGATTCATGATTTTATTCAGGATCCCATTAGCTGTTGAAGAAGCAGCAGCTACTCTTCCTGGGGTCCACACAAAACATGAAATAATACTGAACACCAAAAGACAAGAACAGCAACACAAATTTAAAAACAAAGAACACTACGACTACAGAACAATACAGCTAAAGTATCTAACATTTCATAATTAGACATTTCCATTGAGGCATCAGTGTGGCTTACATTACTTTGACAATGTAATAGCAGTAAATGTTATGTTTGCGTTTATCTTCCTCCTAAACAACACACTGTGGCGACAGCCAGAGCTGGGTTTGAACCAGTGACCCTGCGGAAATATAGCTAGTGCACTACCACAAGTGCCATAACGCTCCTGACATGTTGGTAAAGGGCCTTGGCTTTTATGCATACAGGGATACTGTTATTACTAAGGCTACACGCTGTACATAAAGAGCCGTGCAAGGCCATCTAGTGGCCATGTGGTTATCAAGTACAGTAAAAATGTCCCCCATGACTCAACACTAATGTGAAGTAAAGGAAATGGAGGGGTCCATATTGATAGTCTTCATATGGACAGGTGATGATATATTAATGGTGCGCTTTCAACTAGCCTGTGTTTTCAGATAAAGGCAGAGGAAGGAGAGGAAGCAACTTCAGACTATTGAGACACAGCCTAGCCTATACCCCACTTGCAGCTGCTGCTGTGGTCTCAAGATCATGATTTATATTTACAGTGGAGTCAGAGGTAAGCCTTAATGCGTGGTGGGCACACATAGACAGTGTAAATATACCCTCAGTCACCCTTAATGGTTGTTTTGCTCGCCTGTGTGGGTGAGCACTGGCGCCGTTGGTAATTATGAAGTGTGTAAGGTGGAGTAGACTATTGGTATGTGTCTGCCGGGTTGTAGCAACATCACACAAAGACCCCCAGATGGCGCCATAACCTCTCGCTGATCCGAAGGTGAGTGCGAGTTGAGCGTACTGAGGGCGAAACAAATATCCAAAAGCTTACAAAAAAGCTGAAAAAAAAGTGAAAAAGTTATAACAAAACAAAAAAACTACAAAATATATAAAACCTTTGTCATAATAACAGATTGTATAATAAGGGTATTGAATCCTGATAACATGAATTGGTATTAAGGTGTACAAGGTGTCACAGTCAAGGGGATTTTTCTTTGGCTTCTTGCCCACCCATCAGTCTCCTGGTTCACGTCAGACCAGACCGTCTCATCCTGAAGAGCAGACACCTGAAGCTTCAGTCATTCCATGGCTTGAATAGGAGATGACACCACTCCAACATATCTAGGCTATAGAGTAGAAACAGATAAACGGTAAACTCTCATGATAACAGTGGGCTATTTGATCATAATTTGCCACGTGTAGGCAATCATTGGAGACTTAGACAGTGGACAATTACCTTGGAGAACTACTTTTAGAATAGAATGGAATAGAAATATTATCCTAAAAGACTTAATTTCGGCAGTTGTTTGCAGGTCTGCATAGCGTTATGGTGCCATAACTGGAGTTTTACAGACTGCTGACACAGCTATGCAATCAACTCAGACTACCTCGATTCACTACACCATGCACGACTCAAAGGAATCTCAAATCTTACCCATTTCAAGGGCTACAGGATACAACTTCTTCCCTAACCAACCAACCGGACACTGCTCGGATCCACCGCATGGCCAGCTGAAGTTTGACTCTCATTCTTTGCTGGAATATAATGGGAATAACGGTCTCTACAGTTCCGGGATGTATGAGTTTGGGTTCCCCACCTCTTACGGTTGTTACGGATCTTATATGGGCTCTTCACCTCTCACCACGGACACAGGTGGGCAACATTATCACAGTATTTCACTATTTGTTGATTTGAATGTGGCTGTGCCCTTGATTGAATGCCACTATTTGTCTGCTCCTAAGTGTGGACCGAGGTAAAAGTAGTTTGATATTGGATATTTGGTGGAAATTGTGTTTTATTTCATCAATAGCTATTGAACCAAGCGTGCCATGACTATGAAAATGTTATATTCTGAATCAGAGAAGGATAAACAAAAATCCACGGCTCTATACAAATAAAAAGTGGATTTTTCTCCATCCTCCCCTGATTCAGAATATATCCTTTTCATAGTCATGGTCAGGTCATATGGTCATAGTCAGGCTTTGTTTAAGAGCTATTGAAGACCCCCCCCCCCCCCCCCCCCCAAAAAAATGTTTTATAATAATTTGGACAAAATAAAAAGCGGTGGATTTTTGTCCATCCTACCTGATGAAGAATACACTGAGTGTACAAAACATTAAGAACACCTGCTCTTTCCATGACATAGACTATAATATCTTATTGATGTCACTTGTTAAATCCACTTTAATCAGTGTAGATGAAGGGGAAGAGACAGGTTGAAGAAGGATTTTTAAGCCTTGAGATAATGGAGACATGGATTGTGTGCATGTGCCATTCAGAGGGTGAATGTGCAAGACAAAATATTTAAGTGCCTTTGAACAGGGTATGGTAGTAGGTGCTAGGCTCACCGGTTTGAGTGTGTCAGGAACTGCAACGCTGCTGGGTTTTTCAAGCGCAACAGTTTCCTGTGTGTATCAAGAATGATCCACCACCCAAAGGACATCCAGCCAACTTGACTCAAGTGTGGGAAGCATTGGAGTCAACATGGGCCAGCATCCCTATGGAACACTTTCTACACCTTGTAGTCCATGCCCTAATGAATTGAGGCTGGTCTGAAGGCAAAAGAGAGTGCCACACAATTTTAGTGATGGCATGCTTTGTGTAAGAGCCATTGAAGAATGAAAGCCTACCCCCCCAAAAAAAAAAAATCACCACGGCATGCTTGGTCCAATAGCTATTGACGAGAGAAAACAGAATATCCACAGAATATCCAATATAAAACTAATTTTATCTTGGTTAAATGTGTATGTATCAATTGTATGCAAATCCAAATGTGTACGCAAACGTGTAATACTCTCCTTTTATAACTAACCCATAATTTGGTCATTACTGTACTTTTCAGAAATATTGTGTTGGCTCTTTATGCCAGGTTTTGTTTTAATCATATTACAGGATACATTGTGTTAATCAATGATAGTACTACTATTAATGGTCATACACATTTTCTCAGAGAAAGAGAAGGAGCCAGAAGTCCGAATGGTAAAGGGAAAACAAAAGAAAGTCCGGAAGCCCAGAACCATCTACTCCAGCCTGCAGCTGTGCGCGCTCCAGTGCAGGTTCCGAACGAGGCAGTATCTGGCGCTACCTGAGCGTGCGGAGCTGGCCGCTTCACTGGGACTCACACAGACACAGGTGCGCCATGTTCATTTTCTGACCATGATGGACTTCAATGATAATCATGTATGATTTCAAATATTATTATTTTCATTATATGCTAAATGTATTTCATATGTACAGTAAGTGCATTGTATTGTATACAAGTGCACTACGCTTTCTGCCAAGAGGTCTGGAGTAGTAAGGCACTTGTCTGGAGGTAGCAGTGTGCTTGTACGACTGGAATTTCAAACACCATCTATACTTCCTCTCCCAGGTGAAGATCTGGTTCCAGAACCGTCGCTCAAAGTTGAAGAAGCTATGTAGAAACGGCCAGATGCCACTGGAACAGCCGGAGACCCCGTGTGACTCCCCTAGGTCCAGCAGCTCTCCTCAGGCTACAACGGTGCACTGGGCCCCCCATGGTATTACCGAGACAGGAGGCTCAAGCAATGAGCAGAACTGTATCCCTCCAAGCAACCCATCCTTTTACAGTAACTACTCTTGGTACTCAGCAACAGACTCTGTGGCACTCTCCCAGCAGAGTCCAGTACTATATCAGCCACAGAATCCTTCAGTTGATGTGGGTTCAATTTATTGATATATAGGACTAAAGATAATGAAAACCTGCTAATGGGAAAATCTGTGTGTGGACTCTGCTTTCACCTGGCAGGAATATGAGCAATTTTTATTTAGCAGATAAACAGTTTATGACCAGTTTATTTCAACAAATTCCTGTATGTTTGAGAATAACATTGATATTGAATATTGTGTAATAAATGTGCCATATTGTACGTATGACAAGAATGTGGCCTAAGGAACTTAAAAGGCATCGCTTCAATAGAATTAGTGGAAATACCTAAAGCACGGTATCTAATTGGTCTAGAGGAAAAACTAAATAAATTACTAACAATGTAGAGCTGGAGGTTGATGTGATCAGAGACTATTAGTAGGGCTGAATACGTCACACATGCAGCCAAACAACGCAGCATCAATAACATCATGACATAATCAGTCCAGCGAACGTATGATACTCTGCAAACCTTGCAGTCCTAACAACGTTAACACAAGATAATCTTATGATGCCGTCAATCAGAAAATAATGTGCTCCCCAGATTAGAATTCATTTGATTTCCTGAAACATAAAGTCAAATGTGTTAAAGTAACATTGCAATGACCACATAGTTTGCTAATATTTTGTCAGACAAAAAAAGTGAAAGGTAAAATATGATATGCTAATGACTCAAAGATAGACACTGTTTCTAATTAAATGTGAACTAAAGCTTTATTTAAATAATAAAACGTATTTTCTACACAGAAGTCATCCAAAATAATGCACTAGTGCAGTCTCATTTGAGTCAATATCAATGCCCAGTTTTTCTAGTCTCTCTGTGGTGCTAACCCTGGGTCAATTTGGTGTTTTACCTCTTCATAGATGTTGATGTGACTGGGGTGTGAACAGCTGATCTGAAAAGAGTGATTAGACTCCTATTGGCGATGGCTCATCCTCCTCGGGTAGTTTGGTGAGAATATCCACACCGTCAGAGGTGATGACTACTGTGTGTTCAAACTGGGCTGACCTGAACACACACACACATACAGGTTAATCC
Source organism: Oncorhynchus mykiss (assembly GCF_013265735.2). Classification (NCBI taxonomy): domain Eukaryota; kingdom Metazoa; phylum Chordata; class Actinopteri; order Salmoniformes; family Salmonidae; genus Oncorhynchus; species Oncorhynchus mykiss. The sequence continues at coordinate 77,116,062 of NC_048572.1, forward strand.
GGGGTATCAGTGACACTTTGGGCTATAACCCTTTATGTCAGTCGTATGTAGGCTGTAAGTGACCTACCTCTTGTCGTCTGCAGACACTGCTGTCCACTTGTCCTTCAGGATTCTGAACTCTGATGATCCTTCCATCAATATGGGCTCTGCATACACAGATTTAACATTAAAGGGATACTTCGGGATTTTGGCACAATGACTGGAAGTCTATGGGTATCTGCTAGCATGCTAGTAGACTTCCAGTCATTGCGCGAACACTAGTTAGCATTGGCTCTACCTCCAACTTCCTTCATACTGGATGTAGAGACATACAAACTATGTAGGTAGGTAGTGGTTAAAGTGTTGGATTTGTAACCGAAAGGTTGCAAGATCGAATCCCCGAGCTGACAAGGTCAAATCTGTCTTTCTGCCCCTGAACAAGGAAGTTAACCACTGTTCCTAGGCCGTCATTGAAAATAAGAATTTGTTCTTAACTGACTTGCCTAGTTAAATAGATAAAAGGTGAAATAAGGAAAAATCCCGAAGTATCCCTTTAACACACCTGCAGCTAGATATTCATCATAAGATGCTAAATTCATCATACTGGCTTTATGTCTGTATTTTTAAAGTTGTATATCTTGAAAGTTGACTGCTGCTAAACATTTTGGGACTATATCAACATTGGACTAATGAAACAAATACTAAAAGATAGTTTTAGGGTGGAGTTTTCCTTTAACATACACTGACAGACATTGGACATGTAACTGACCTATAGTGAAGGCCATCCCTTCATCCATGGTCATATCATTGGCATTAGCTGTCAGATAAATGAGAAAGTGATATTTAGGTCAAAATACTGTAGGTAGGGTTGCAAAATTCCTGGAACTTTCAATAAATTCCCCAGTTTTGCAGAAATCCGGGTTGGAGTCTAGATTTCCTGCTTATTCCTTCAACTGGGATTTCAGGAAAACCAGAGAGTTTATTAAAGGTTCCTGTAATTTTTCAACCCTAACTCTAGGTAATGGTGAATGAGTGGACCATCTAAAACTGTAGGATTGCTGTGAGATACCAACTCTTACCATGGTGCCAGATCTCAGGATGGCAATGGAAGTAGGAGCCTATGCCATGCCCAATGAAGTAGGGACACACATGGAAACCATTGGAATGGGCTATTTCACTGTAGAAGGAAGAGAGGGCCAGTAGATTATACAAAACAACAAAGGGGTTGTGTGTGTGTGTGTGTGTGTGTGTGTGTGTGTGTGTGTGTGTACCTGATAGTGTTACCTATAACACACAGTGGAGCCCCAGGTTTACAGGCAGCAATGGCCTCATCTCTACACTTCCTGGCTGTCTTCACTAGCTTTCGCCCCACCTCGTCCACACAGCCAATCAGGAACGTCTCTGAAGTGTCACCATGGTAACCCTCCAGATAGACCTGATGAAGGGGTTGGGGTGGTAAGGAATGTGGAACAGTGGATCGTGCCCGTGTGTGTATGTGAAGGGGGGTAAAACTCACAGTCACATCAACGTTGATAATGTCGCCATCTTGCAGTTGTCGGGTGTCAGGTATGCCATGGCAGACCACATTATTGACAGAGGTGCAGACTGATTTGGGGAACCCCCCATATCTCAGGGGAGAGGGGTACGCGTTGTGACGAATCGTCTCCTGGTGGACAATAAAATCTATCTCGTCTGTCATCATGCCAATCTGGGGGTCAGAGGTTAAAGCTATGACGTTATTAATTTGGAATGTCAGCAAACTGACAGACACACTCTCTTACTCTCTATAACACACACACACACCTTGAGACTGCGTCCGGCCAGCAGCAGTATCTGTCTGGCTAGCTGGCAGGCTCTGGTCAGGCCCTGGATCTGCTCCTGGTCTTTGATCTCTATGTAGTCTGGCCAGTCTGGTACCTGACCACTGTTCACATAGTCAGGCCTCAGGATATGCTACAGACAGACAGAGATAGAATGAGACAGAAAGGGAGAGCGAGGGAGGAAGAGAGAAAAGGAGGGGGAAGAGTGAGATGGGGAAGGGGGGGAGAGGACAGTCATTTTATTGCATCACAAGTTTGAGAGCATCAAAACTGATATCCTGGGTAAATATCCTGGGTAAATTGTGATTGACTGACTGATCTACAAATCATATTGAGTAGTTATTCATGATGCAAAGTGATTTGTAGATCAGTCAGTCTCGACTCGCTATTCAAGTCAGCTGCAATGTTGAACGCGCCCAATGTTTGAGGTAAGTGATCCATTGTAACTTGGGCAGTGACTGGCAGAGCGAGATATGTGATGCATTGTGGGATATTGAGTACATACTGTACCTACCTTGGGCACTGAGTAGGCTGGTCTGACGACAGCCGGTCTGACTACACTGCGAGAGCTCTTCCACTTCCTCCAGAAGAACTGTCGGTGCTGCTGGGATTGGACACCCCAGGGTGAGCCACACCCCCACAGACCATACACCCTCTGGAGGAAACCCCCCAATCCTGGAAAGAGACAGACACACATACAGATAAATCAGACTGAAAAGGAAACGAAACACCTAGATTGCCATTATGAAAATTGCTAAACAGTATCACTTTTTTACTTTAAACACACTCACAAAAACAGCTCTCCTCTAGTACATGATCACCTAATAGTACTGCTTGTGGGTCTTTGTGGAGTATTTCAGTGGTACACTCCCACCAATTACAGAGCGAAGATAATATTATTAGCCAATAAGGTTTAATGTAGTCAAAATATAACTATGACACGCCAGACATCTATATGACTCTGGACTACAGACAGCCATTCCATTATAGACTCTCTGAGAGGGTTCTAATAGAAAGTAATATCTTTAAATATTAGCTCATCCACTCATGGTCTGCCGGCTGCTTAACTAATTGATCAGTCACGTGAAAGTCAAGTGACTTTGACACTGATTGATTTGACTCAATATGACATGTAAAGGCCTATATTAATCAACTCAAAGCAAATTGAGACAACATTTGCAAATGTCAGCTCTGCCCAGGAACTGATCTAAGGATAGTACATCTGGTTTCCACCCTAATGGCAAAGGTTAGAGTACTAATCCTAGAGCTTTCGTCAAGGGCTACTTCTGCAAGGTGCAGACACGACAGGCGCCCCACGTTTGTTTGCATCCGCCAAAGACAGCACCCACCTGACAGGCCGTCAAGCCTGCCAATCCCATAGGTCTAAAGTATATCCAAATGAGACATGTAGTTTTATTTCAATTACACAACTGTCAATATAGATTACAGCTGACAACCTCACGTTATGAAACAAGCGTCCTCTGATCAGTAATTCTCAGAGGTTGTCATCTATTTATTTGAAGTTCTATTAGAAGCATTGTTTTTATATCGCTCATTCGCCATCTTCGGATCAACATAGGTTGATGGTTATCTGATTATTGACTTATTCGCGAATTCTTACCTGCTCTTGATAGAAGTTTAACACCACTGGGCGCCGCCATATTGTTTGTAGTGGAGGATCAAATTACTTTACGTCATGGATTGGATTTGCATAGATTCACTCAGGGCCATAAAATGATGTTGAAGACAAGCAAACACACACACACATATATATATTTTTTCTTTGGGAACTGCCATTTTTCCAGTCCATCTCCCAGTCGAATGTACTGACCAATCAAATACTGAATGTCTTTGAGAGAAATACGATCTATTCCTTCTTCTTCGAGGTTTAATGGCGGTTGGCATCCAACAAAATGTTGCATTACCGCCACCTACTGGACTGGAGTAAAATTCCCTTATACCTTGCTTAAATTTTACAAATACCCTACCATCTAATACTATACTCACAAAAAAAAAAAGGATGGGGCACCACCACTTAACACACCCTGTAACTCTTCTGATGTCAAATCTCGCACACACAAATACCTCAAATGTGGGTCCACTGGCTCCATGTCATCTACAAGACCCTGCTAGGTAAAGTCCCCCCTTATCTCAGCTCGCTGGTCACCATAGCATCTCCCACCTGTAGCACACGCTCCAGCAGGTATATCTCTCTAGTCACCCCCAAAACGAATTCTTTCTTTGGCCGCCTCTCTTTCCAGTTCTCTGCTGCCAATGACTGGAACGAACTACAAAAATCTCTGAAACTGGAAACACTTATCTCCCTCACTAGCTTTAAGCACCAACTGTCAGAGCAGCTCACAGATTACTGCACCTGTACATAGCCCACCTATAATTTAGCCCTAACAACTACCTCTTTCCCAACTGTATTTAATTTATTTATTTATTTTGCTCCTTTGCACCCCATTATTTTTATTTCTACTTTGCACATTCTTCCATTGCAAAACTACCATTCCAGTGTTTTACTTGCTATATTGTATTTACCTTGCCACCAAGGCCTTTTTTTGCCTTTACCTCCCTTTTCTCACCTCATTTGCTCACATTGTATAAAGACTTGTTTATACTATATTATTGACTGTATGTTTGTTTTACTCCATGTGTAACTCTGTGTCATTGTATGTTTCGAACTGCTTTGCTTTATCTTGGCCAGGTCGCAATTGTAAATGAGAACTTGTTCTCAACTTGCCTACCTGGTTAAATAAAGGTGAAATAAAATAAAGAAAATAAAAAATACATCTCTGCAGCTGCCACCACAAACTCTCTTTTCTGCGACTTACGCTCCATCCCTGCAGTACAGTTGATAACCATTACTATAAATGCCAAAAATCCAATCTTACTGAAACATATATCACTTGTTGGTTTATCCCTCTGTACTGGTACAGATATACTACTCACACCACTCCTCTCAGGATCCCTCCCTCTTGACCCATCTTCCTCTACTTTTTTCACTGCCTCTGCATATGACAACTTCTGCACTACTCTAACCCTGGAAACCTCAACCTGCCTCTCTCGCACGGGACATTTCTGATCCCCAGCCCCATGGGCACCCCTGCAATACTGCTACTTTCCCCAATGCTATAAATTCCTTTGTCTCATGCCCTTCTGCACACTTCTCACGCCTAGGAACCTCCCTCCTACACACTGCTGCCACATGCCTATAAGCGTGACACCTGTAACAACGTAATGTATTCGGCACAAAGCTCATACAGGATAACTTATATATCCTAACATCACTTTGTTGGGCAAAGACTCAACATCAAAACTCAAAAGAACAGACATTGACTCTTCTGTTTCACCACTCAGGCCACCCTGTCTGCGTCGCACCAAACGGCAAGCATCACAAACACCGTGAATCTTCCCCTTCAGTTGGTCAGCTTTGACATTTACCCCTACCCCAGTGATCACTCCTTGACAGCAACACAGTTCAAATCTCCTTTCCCCATTTGTTTAACACTGAGTTCCTGACTCCCTCTGACCAGCAGAAACACAAACAATTATCACAAGATCTCTTCTGGTTACCCTCAACGATTCCACAGCACCCAACTCGGTTTTCACCCACCCTGAAACCATAAAGGAATCAGCCAGAAGGCAAAGGTACATTTTTTCCTAAAACTTCACTCCTACTGTCAGAGACTCATCTTTATCCTAACCCTTGTTGCAAGCCTTAGGCTCCAAGAAATTCACCACACCTACCACCTCCGATACTTCGCCCTCATTCACTTCCATTTCTCCTCCTGTCTTAAACTCACTCTGCTACCATTCTTCTTTAACAAACCATCTCCCTTTTTTCCACCATTTTTAACCAACCAGCTCACCCTCTTCCTCCCTCTCTCTCTTAGACCTCCTCTGCCTCTCTTTTTTCCTCCACTCCTCCGTATTCCAAGTATAAGTCTCCTTACAATAATACTGCATTTCTCCTGACATACTTCTTGTTCTTGCCTTGTCAAGGGACGCTATTTAACCAGCTGTCACAATCTCTGTACAATCAGCACAAACCCCTCGGGATGTAGCGCTCAACAGTGCATCCCACTTGTAAATCTAAATCTTGTAAATCCACTTGTAAATCTATTTCAGCTTTTCTTTTTTCTTTTTTTTTTTTACCCCTTTTTCTCCCCAATTTCGTAGTATCCAATTGTGTAGTAGCTACTATCTTGTCTCATCGCTACAACTCCCGTACGGGCACGGGAGAGACGAAGGTTGAAAGTCATGCGTCCTCCGATACACAACCAACCAAGCCGCTGCTTCTTCTTTAACACAGCGAACATCCAACCCGGAAGCCAGCCGCACCAATGCGCCGGAGGAAACACCGTGCACCTGGCCACCTTGGCTAGCGTACACTGCGCCCAGCCCGCCACAGGAGTCGCTGGTGCGCGATGAGACAAGGACACCCCTACCGACCAAGCCCTCCCTAACCCGGGCGACGCTAGGCCAATTGTGCGTCGCCCCACGGACCTCCCGTCGCGGCCGGTTAAGACAGAGCCTGGGCGCGAACCCAGGACTCTGATGGCACAGCTGGCGCTGCAGTACAGCGCCCTTAACCACTGCGCCACCCTGCCTGCTCATCAGCTTTTTATAGAGTGCACGTTCCTTCGCTTACGGCCATACCAGCCTGAATACGCCCAATCTCGTCCGTTGTCAGAAGCAAGGTCAGGCCTGGTAAATACTTGGATTGGAGACTGTCTGGGAATTCCAGGTGCTGCAAGGTTTTTGTCCAGTAGGGTGTACTGGTCTCTGGTATTATAAAGGAGCAACTGATGAGCCTTTTATTCATAACAGTAAAAATATGCAGGAAATTCACTTTAAAACTCCCCCCCAAAAAATGTCTGCTAACAGATGACTAAACTCAGACCCTAGCTATGGCCTTGAGAGAGAGAGATGGACTCAAATGGGAAATATATACAAGAACATATACTTTTTCTCAAACACATAGTGTAGAAACTCTAGTGTCCAAATAACCAGCCCGTCCTAGACCTTTTGTCTGAGGACCAACTAGGGTCATCCAGCCACATAATAATTCACACAGGCACAAACAACTTGAGAATACAGCAGGAAAGGTTGGCCACAGCACTCAAGGGAGTGATTGAAAAAGCTTCTTCTACTTTCCCCAATGCACAAGTGGTTATCTCCACCCTGCTACCACGAAAAGACTTCCACCCTGCTACCATACTGCGGGTAAACGCAAGTATTTCCCACGACCGTGCCTCAAAACCACAAGTTTACCTGGCCCACCACTCCACCCTAGACTTGAACAGCCTCTATGACCAGGTCCACCTATACAAGGCAGCAGTGCCCACCTTCGCCAGGACTCTAAAGGACTTTGCCCTCAACCACAGCCCCAACACCTCACACAGGAGCAACAGATCAACAGACACCCCGCCCAGACCAGCGAGACACTGCTGTGGTTTTCTTTATTTTTACTATTTTCTACATTGTAGAATAATAGTGAAGACATCAAAACTATGAAATAACACATGGAATCATGTAGTAACCCAAAAAGTGTTAAACAAATCAAAATGTATTTTATATTTCATATTCTTCAAAGTAGCCACCCTTTGCCTTGATGACAGCTTTGCACAATCTTAGATTTCTCTCAACCAGCTTCATGAGGAAGCTCCTGGAATGCATTTCAGTTAACAGGTGTGCCTTCTTAAAATAATTTATGAACTTCTTAATCCGTTTGAGTCAATCAGTTGTGTTGTGATAAGGTAGGGGTGGTATACAGAAGATAGCCCTATTTGGTAAAAGATCAAGTCCATTTTATGGCAAGAACAGCTCAAATAGGCAAAGAGAAAACGACAGTTCATCATTACTTTAAGACATAAAAGTCAGTCAATACGGAACATTTCAAGAACTTTTACATTTTCTTCAAGTGCAGTCGCAAAATCCATCAAGTGCTGTGATGAAACTGGCTCTCATAAGGACCGCCACAGGAAAGGAAGGCCCAGAGTTACCTCTGCTGCAGGATAAGTTCAGGATAAGTTCATTAGAGTTAACTCCACCTCAGATTGCAGCCCAAATAAATGCTTCTCAGAGTTCAAGTAACTGACACATCTCATCATCAACTGTTCAGCGGATATTGTGTGAATCAGGCCTTCATGGTCTAATTGCTGCAAAGAAACCACTACTAAAGGACACCAATAATAAGAAGAGACTGGCTTGGGCCAAGAAACATGAACAATGGACATTAGGCCGTTGGAAATCTGTCCTTTGGTCTGATGAGTCCAATTTTGAGTTTTTTCTTTCCAACAGCAGCGGTCTTTGTGAGATGCAGAGTAGGTGAACGATGGTCTCCGCATGTATGGTTCCCACCGTGAAGCATGGAAGAGGAGGTGTGATGGTGCGTTGCTGGTGACACTGTCTGTGATTTATTTAGAATTCAAGGCACACTTAACCAGCATGGCTCCACAGCATTCTGCATCAATATGCCATCCCATCTGGTTTGCGCTTAGTGGGACTATTATTTGTTCAACAGGACAGTGGCCCAACACACCACCAGGCTGTGTAAGGGCTATTTGCCCAAAAAGGAGAGGGATGGAGTACTGCATCAGATGACCTGGTCTCCACAATCACCCGACCTCAACCCAATTGAGATGGTTTGGAATGAGTTGGACCACAAACTGAGGGAAAAGCAGCCAACAAGTGCTCAGCATATGTGGGAACTCCTTCAAGACTGTTGGAAAAGCATTTCAGGTGAAGCTGGTTGAGAGAATGTCATGACTGTGCAAAGCTGTCATCAAGGCAAAGGGGGGCTACTTTGAAGGATCTCAAATATAAAGTATTAGATTATAACAGAACATGGCCAAGATGTTCAAATGTTCATAAATGACCAGCATGGTCAAACAATAATAATCACAGTAGTTGTCGAGGGTGCAGCAAGTCAGCACCTCAGGAGTAAAGGTCAGTTGGCTTTTCATAGCCGATCATTAAGAGTATGTCTACCGCTCCTGCTGTCTCTAGAGAGTTGAAAACAGCAGGTCTGGGACAGGTAGTTCCAGAGTTCCATAGCCGCAGGCAGAACAGTTGAAACTTGAGCAGCAGCAAGGCTTGGTGGACTGGGGACAGCAAGGAGTCATCATGCCAGATAGTCCTGAGGCATGGTCATAGGGCTCAGGTCCTCCGAGAGAGAGAGAGAAAGAGAGAAAAGAGAATTAGAGAGAGCATACTTAAATTCACACAGGACACCAGATAAGACAGGAGAAGTACTCCAGATATAACAAACTGACCCTAGCTCCCCGACATATAAACTACTGCAGCATAAATACTGGAGGCTGAGACAGGAGGGGTCAGTAGACACTGTGGCCCTATCCGATGATACCCCCGGACAGGGCCAAACAGGAAGGATATAACCCCACCCACTTTGCCAAAGCACAGCCCCCACACCACTAGAGGGATATCTTCAACCACCTGAGTGGTTTGTGGGCTGAGTATAGCCCACAAAGATCTCCGCCACGGCACAACCCAAGGGGGGGGGGGGGGGCAACCCAGACAGGAAGATCACGTCAGTGACTCAACCCACTCAAGTGACGCACCCCTCCTAGGGATGGCATGAAAGAGCACCAGTAAACCAGTGACTCAGCCCCTGTAATAGAGTTAGAGGCAGAGAATCCCAGTGGAGAGAGGGGATCCTTCAGGGGATGTCACGCCTGAGGGGCCTGTTGGGATCCTTGGGCAGATTATGTAGGTATTCCAGTTGTGAAGGATCAGCGGGGTTCCGTGCCCCGTACCGGCAGTAGAAGGGGTCCAGATATTGTAGCCGAGGAGTGGGCTTCAGGAGTAGCCCAGGAGCCCTAGCCGGGAGATGGATCTAGCATGGGCTTGCCCCAGGCCAGTTGGTGCTTGCTCTGGGACAGAAACGTTAGCCAGGAGAAGTCAACCCGGGTTGCGGTTAGCTAGCTGCCATGATCCAGATGAAAGGGTTCAGAGTTTGCGATAGGAATCCGGTGATATGGACAAACAAAAACAGAACCCACAGAGCCCGAGGACAGCAACACAACTAGACCCAACCAAATCATGACAAAACAAAAAGATAATTACTTGACACATTGGAAAGAATTTACAAAAAAACAGAGCAAATTACAATGCTATTTGGCCCTAAACAGAGAGTACACGGTGGCAGAATACCTGACCACTGTGACTGACCCAAAATTAAGGAAATCTTTGACTATTTACAGACTCAGTGACTCAGTGCTATTGAGGAAGGCTGTCGAAGGGAAGACCTTGCTCTTAAGAGAAGACAGACTATGTGCATACTGCCAACAAAATGAGGTGGAAACTGAGCTGCACTTCCTAACCTCCTGCCCAATGTATAACCATTTTAGAGACACATATTTCCCTCAGATTACACAGACCTACAAATACATTTTGATAAACACCCATATCAATTGGGTGAAATACCACAGTGGGCAACCACAGCAGCAAGATTGGTGAACTGTTTCCACAACAAAAGGGCAACCAGTGAAGAACAAACACCATTGTAAATACAAACCATATTTATGTTAATTTCTTTTCCCTTTGGTACTTTAACTGTTTATTATTTCAACACTGTATGTAGACGTAATGACGTTTGAAATATTTGTATTATTTTGGAACTTTTATTAGTGCAATGTTTACTGTAAATGTTTTATTGTTAAATTTGACTTTTGTTTATTATCTATTTCACTTTCTGTGTCACTGTAAACATATGTTTCCCCTTAAGTTGAAATTGAAAAATCCCCTTAAGAGAGAGAGAGAGGAAAACAGGACAGAGCAGATAGAGTGTCCCAGTTGGCTATTCTCCTCTTTCCTCATTACACATGAGACAGTTCCCATTAAAGCCCTCTGCACTTAACTGGATTGCAGCAGAGTTAAGGCACACATACTCTGTGTTCTGGCCTGGGCTTGGCAAAAGGGTGTCAGCTTTAAACTGATTTCAGATCTTCGAAAAGGGGATGGGAATGTGTTTACACACATTGCTTATAGGTTTGGTTTCCAATTTTTATTTCAACCTGGAGAACAATAGGATGGGAAAACTTTCCATTTGAATTTAGGCCCTATCAATAAAATAGTCAACATAACCTTTAGTTGATAAAGCTTTCACAAGTTAGGCCTAACATAACATTACAAGATGTGTGTTATTGGTTTAGGCTCCTGCTTCATGTTTTTTTCTTCCAGTCAATCAGGTTGAGTGAGTTTCAGCCTCTGAGAGAGCCTACAGGTCATTCAATGATTGAATGATGTGTAGCATATTGATATATGCAACATAGGAAGTAGTTTGCAAGAGAATTAAAGGCTCAGTGCAAAAATATTAATATCAAAAGTATTAATATATATATATATATATATATATATATATTTTATATGATTTTTCAGGGGGTGCTGCAGCACCCTCAGCACCTCTACTACCCACGGTTATGCTATGCAATATTTGTTCTCCCACAAATAGGCTACTGTATTTGTGTGGCCAGGTTAATTATTCGATTGGTCTGAATAGCTAGCAGTCTATTTTCACTTTTCACTCAGGCTTAGACACTGTGCAATAGAAACGTGTCCTTACATCACCCTTGGAATGCTCGAACCACGACCGCTACAGCCGAAGAGACACACACACCCACTTTTAGAACAGACACGCACTAGACTAGAATAGTGGGGTTGATACAACCGTCTCACATTAGACCGGAGTTTGCTTTTCAATTAATTTATTTGGAATTCTGCAGTGAAAGCGCCTGCGCCAGCTAACTGTACGTGACGTCAAAACCAACATGGCGGTCAAGGTGACTTCGGCATCGCTTGCTTTACGTTTCAGAAATCGCTTTTAATGTTGTCTGCATGTTTGATCTGTTTTGTATTGGGTATATGACTATATCGTTTAAAGGATTACTTGAGTCTCTTTTTGTCGGGTGTAGGGCATTCATTGCTCCGTGCATCACTGCGGTAACGCCCGGTCTCTGGCCTTGAATGAATATCCACAAGGCGGAGTTAGCGATAAGGCTAGCGTCTACATCTGATTAACATTGCGATACTAGCTATTTACGAACTCACAAGATTGTGCAATAATGACAACCGCATCACTCAACTACCATCGTGTGTCTAAATACCCTCTTATCCGTTCTGCTCTTTGCTGTTTTAAACCTAACGAGTCATTTGAAGAAGGGTTTGTGTCTTCATCTTTTGAGTAACGTTACTGTAGCTAACTAGCCAGTAGCTAGCTAGTTAGCAGTAGCAGTGTTTCCTGGTCAACTCACCTGCAGGAACAGTTGGTGTGATACTTTACATTAGCATTCGTTTTGACAATAATTATATGTCTTGTAGGTTAGCAGTCTTTCAAGTCCTCTTTGCTTTTGGAATCTTTTCATTTGAAATTTCAAATTGCAAGGAGACACACTTTATCCCAGTGTCAGCTAGCTAGTATTGATTACAAAACCAAACAGCTAGTTAGTTAACCGTTTACATTATGTAAATGTAACTAGTCGCTGTGTACTTTCTGCAGAACGAGTCATTACCTTAACATTTTTATCTTAATCATATTGCTTGGCAGGTGCAATCCACCAAACGGGCAGACCCGAGCGAATTGAAGGTTATCTTTCAGAAGGTAAGAACAACTATTTGTCCTTCAATTTTTAGCCTGCCTCAAATAATCACTATGCACAGTTTATATGCAAAGTGACTCACAATCTCAGCTTGGAATCAGCTACCCTCCCTAAATCCTAACCTCCGCCATCAGGAAGATGATGCGAAATGGAGTTCCTTGGGGAAACATCTAGGGTCACAATCCCCCCAGGGTGAACTGAAGTCATGATTTAGCTTGAGGGAATCTTGTGGGGAGCTGTGTCACCATGCTCTTTAAAGACCAACCCACACACTTTATGTAGTTCTGTCCTTGAGCTGTTCTTGACTATTAATGTAAAGTATTATTACATGTTTTGTGTGAACCTTAAGAAGAGTAGCAGCAGTTTTTGCAACAGCTAATAGGAATCCTAATAAAATACCAAAATACACACAACATACACATTCATGGTGAAAGGTGTATCTCAAGTGTTTCCACTTCATCTGTTCTACATGGACAAGAGGCTATAGAGTATTAATGCACCCTATGCATTAAATCACTGAGAAGCGTAGGCTGTAACATGTATGGGCATGGCATGAGTGCCCGGCTGGTAGCAAACATCAGTGTCAGTTAACCTTGCCACAAGAAATCCCTCTGCCATAGCTTGAGTCATGTGACATTTGCCTGTGTTTGAATGTGGCAGGCATTCTGTGATGGAGTAAGCAAGCATCTATCGGCTGAATTACAAAGCTAAACGCCTGTGTTCACACTGTGGGAGGGCTGTCAGTTCTGCCTGTTTCCCTTCCTGGCAGGGCACCTATACACAGAGTGTACAAAACATTAGGAACACCTTCCTAATATTGAGTTGCGCCCCTTTTGCCCTCAGAACAGACTCAATTCATTGGAGCATGGACTCTACAAGGTGTCAAAAGAATTCCACATGGATACTGGCACATCTTGACTCCAATGGTATCCATAGTTGTGTCAAGTTGGCTGGATGTCCTTTGGGTGGTGGACCATTCTTGATACACACGGGAAACTGTTGAATGTGAAAAACCCAGTAGCGTTGCAATTCTTGACACACTCAAACCAGTGCACCTGGCACCTAATAACCTGTTCAAAGGCACTTAAATATTTTGTCTTGCCCATTCACTCTTTGAATGACACAGATATACACAATGTCTTAAGGCTTACAAATCCTTCTTTAACCTGTCTCCTCTCCTTCTACACTGATTGAAGTGGATATAACAAGTGACATCAATAAGGGATCATAGCTTTCACCTGGTCAGTTAGCCGATGGTACATTAGGCTATACAAAGGGGGTTATACACATTTTACATACTGTATGTCATGTGAGAGTTTAGAGGTCATGTATTAGTCAAAACATTGAAAGATTTACAGCATTTAGTATTCAGAATTTCTCAGAACCCGCTGAAGCTGTGAGTTCCATGTTGAACATAAATAAGGGCTCTTCTAAAGTGTATTCACAGTTGCACACTGTTGTGCTTGATCCTTCATGGCTCTGTGGATGAAACAGCAGTCCGTGCCTTGTATGGGCTAATAGAGCTACTGAAAACATAACATAAAGCCTAAGATGGCTTAGCTCACAAAGCTGGGGCGACAGCTAGTCCGAGCCGACTAGATGAAAAATTGGTCAGTGTGCCCTTGTGCTAGTTTCTTAACACTAATTGCTCCTGTCAGTCGCTCTGGATAAAAGTGTCTGCTAAATTACTAAAATGAAAGGTTAGTTAAAGATACCTTACACAAAATACTTTCTACAAAGTTCTTATTCCTCTAAGGAATCTTTGTAAATAGGCTAGTTCACCTTTAGTTGTCAGTCGGACATGTCAAGTCATATGCATAACTGCGGGTAGGTGTGCTGAGGGTGCTGTAGCACCCCCTGAAAAATCAGAATTTAAAAAATGAACTGTATTTAAAAAAATGGTGCACTGGGCCTTTACCAGTATTAGCAGACCAATATTTGTTGCGCAGCAAAAAAATCATTCAATCTCCGCTTTAGCAAGAAAGTTACTTGTATAATGAAGAACAGTATCTTGCAGGATTCAATAGTTGGAATTGTAAGAGTTGTTGCCCTGTCCCTTTATCTGTGATGTCATTCTAATGGAATCCAGAAAGAACAAAACCCTGTTCTCAAACATTTACATCAAATTAAATATTTTTCTTGATCAAATAACATGAAAAACAACCACTTTGTACAGTATTAATTTACCATCCTTACAAACCACTTAAATGTAAATGTATATTACTGTATTGTACATAGACTGGTCATCTTGGTTTGTACCTGTAGACTTTCCATCACCATGATGGAAAAACATTTAGTGCATTGAGACATCAAGTGGTTTGTGGTGATGTGGCTCAGTTGGTAGAGCATAGCGCTTGCAATGCTAGGGTTGTGGGTTCGATTCCAATGGGGGGCCAGTATGAAAATGTATACACTCACTACTGTTATTTGCTCTGGATTAGAGCATCTACTAAAATGTAAAGGAAACTGAAATGTTCATTTTAATGTAGAAAAAGTTGCATTTGCAAAGTATTTCAAGAGACTGGAAAACATTTCAAGGAAGTATTTTTATAGTCCATAAGTATTTTCATATTAACTGTTTTGTACAGATAATTATCAAACTCAAGTCACATGCTGGTAAACACTCACACATTTAGTTTAAATTATTTTCACAAAAGTAGTGCACTGGGCCTTTGCTAGTCCTGTGTTAGTGGTCTGATAAAGACATGGGCAAGAAAAAAAATCGCAGCACCCCCAAACTACTTTCTGTGGCTATTGTCATACGTAGTTATATTTGGAGAGTGATGCTCATTGATTGAGTATATCTTATGTATATATAGGCTTTCCAGTTGTTCAGACAGTGTCTACACACAGTGCACAGTTTATACTGCCAGAGTGTGAGGCCTTAACAAAATCAATGCCCTAATCGTGTGTGTCTACCCGGGAAGAAGTAAGAGCCACATTATAGCGTCACATTTAGAACCACCTTAGCGTGCCAGTGTGTTGGATAAGCGTTAAGTCAGGAACTCAAACTCCACCTGTATGCATTCTATCCTAACCCCCCTCAACATGTCAGTGTTTAGCAGGAAACTCAAACTCCACCTGTATGCATTCTATCCTAACCCCCCTCAACATGTCAGTGTTTAGCAGGAAACTCAAAATGACGTGATGTGGGTTTCTGTCGTAACCCTTCTAAGCATGACAGAGGAGTTGATAATGCTCAGGGTTATGATTGTTATAACAGTACAAGGAAGGGACCCAGTGTGACTCTGTCATAACCCCTCCAGCATGCCAGTGTGGTGGATGCAGATGGCGAGAAGTTGATGACCCCGGGGGACTTTGTGCAGAAATACCTGGGCCTACACACACAGATCCATCACAACCCCAAAACTGTCCAGCTCATCGCAGGTGTAGCTGATACCACCAAGGACGGGTAAGGAGCTGCCTACATTCACCCTCTCTCTGTCATCCTCCTCTATGTCTATCTTTATTTCGCACACCCTCTCTTCACCAAAAGATGGGTAAAGAGCTGCCTCCCTTCTCTCTCTCTGTTCTCCTTTTCTGTGGAACAGTTGCTCAAGCATCCTGACTTGTCTCCTTCCCTTTCTATTTCTCTCTCCTGTGTCTCATTTCAATTCAAAGGGCTTTATTTGCATGGGACATATGTTTACATTGCCAAAGCAAATTAAATAGATAATAAGAAATACAAAATTTACAGTAAACATTACACTCACAAAAGTACCAAAGGTATAGAGACATTTGAAATGTCATATTATGGCTATATGCAGTGTTGTAACAATGTGCAAATAGTTAAAGTACAAAAGGGAAATACATATGGGTTCTATTTACAATGGTGTTTGTTATTCACTGGTTGCCCTTTTCTTGTGGCAACAGGTCATAAATCTTGAATTTGTTTTGAGAGCCAGGTCTGCCTACAGTGGCCTCTCAATAACAAGGCTAAGCTCACTGAGTCTGTACACTGAGTACTCTCTGTGCCAAATAGCATTGTAGTTTACTCATTTTTTTTCTTTTTTCCCCCCCCCCAATGTGTCAAGTAATTATTGGGCAGCGATTACAGCCTCGAGTCTTCTTCGGTATGACGCTACAAGCTTGGGACTAGAGGTCGACCGATTATGATTTTTCAACGCCGATACCAATTATTGGAGGACCCCCAAAAATCGGGATCGGCCGATTAAAAAAAAAAAATAAAATAAAAATAAATAAAAATATATATATATATATATATATATATATATATATATATATATATTATTAATAATAAAAAAAAGTAATAATGACAATTACAACAATACTGAATGAACACTTGTTTTAACTTTATATAATACATCAATAAAAATCAATTTAGCCTCAAATAAATAATGAAACATTTTCAATTTGGTTTAAATAATGCAAAAACAAAGTGTTGGAGAAGTAAAAGTGAAATATGTGCCATGTAAAAAAGCTAGGGTTTGAGTTCCTTGCTCAAAACATGAGAACATATGAAAGTTGGTGGTTCCTTTTAACATGAGACTTCAATATTCCAAGCTAAGAAGTTTTAATATAGTATTTATACAAATATTTCTCTCTCTACCATTTGTATTTCATATACCTTTTGACTATTGGATGTTCTTATAGGCACTATAGTATTGCCAGTGTAACAGTATAGCTTCCGTCCCTCTCCTCGCCCCTACCTGGGCTCGAACCAGGAACACATTAACAACAGCCACACTCGAAGCAGCGTTACCCATCGCTCCACAAAAGCCGCGGCCCTTGCAGAGCAAGAGGAATAACTACTCCAAGTCTCAGAGCGAGTGACGTTTGAAACGCTATTAGTGCACACCCAGCTAACTGGCTAGCCATTTCACATTGGTTACACCAGCCATTAGGCTGATAGACTTGAAGTCATAAACAGCGCTGTGCTTGCGAAGAGCTGCTGGCAAAACGCATGAAAGTGCTGTTTGAATGAATGCAGGCAGATGTCAAATGTCAGTAGACATTTGACTTCAGATTCTAGTTAGGGCGATCAAGTTTTTTCCATATTTTTATATATATTTTTAAAATATTTTTGTATTTCACCTTTATTTAACCAGGTCGGCTAGTTGAGAACACCTTTATTTAACCAGGTAGGTCAGTTGAGAACACCTTTATTTAACCAGGTAGGCCAGTTGAGAACACCTTTATTTAACCAGGTAGGCCAGTTGAGAACACCTTTATTTAACCAGGTAGGCCAGTTGAGAACACCTTTATTTAACCAGGTAGGTCAGTTGAGAACACCTTTATTTAACCAGGTAGGTCAGTTGAGAACACCTTTATTTAACCAGGTAGGTCAGTTGAGAACACCTTTATTTAACCAGGTAGGCCAGTTGAGAACACCTTTATTTAACCAGGTAGGTCAGTTGAGAACACCTTTATTTAACCAGGTAGGTCAGTTGAGAACACCTTTATTTAACCAGGTCGGCCAGTTGAGAACACCTTTATTTAACCAGGTAGGTCAGTTGAGAACACCTTTATTTAACCAGGTAGGTCAGTTGAGAACACCTTTATTTAACCAGGTAGGTCAGTTGAGAACACCTTTATTTAACCAGGTAGGTCAGTTGAGAACACCTTTATTTAACCAGGTAGGTCAGTTGAGAACACCTTTATTTAACCAGGTCGGCCAGTTGAGAACACCTTTATTTAACCAGGTCGGCCAGTTGAGAACACCTTTATTTAACCAGGTAGGCTAGTTGAGAACACCTTTATTTAACCAGGTAGGTCAGTTGAGAACACCTTTATTTAACCAGGTAGGTCAGTTGAGAACACCTTTATTTAACCAGGTAGGTCAGTTGAGAACATCTTTATTTAACCAGGTAGGTCAGTTGAGAACACCTTTATTTAACCAGGTAGGCCAGTTGAGAACAAGTTCTCATTTACAACTGCGACCTGGCCAAGATAAAGCAAAGCAGTGCGACACAAACAACACAGTTACACATGGAATAAACAAACATACAGTCAATAATACAATAGAGAAACGGTCTATATACAGTGTGTGCAAATGAGGTAAGGCAGTAAATAGGCCATTGTGGCGAAATAATACAATTTAGCAATTAAACACTAGAGTGATTGATGTGCAGAAGTTGAATGTGCAAGTAGAGATACTGTGAAGCAAAACAATTATAATAACAGTATCGTGATGAGGTAGTTGGATTGGCTATTTACAGGTGCAGTGATCTGTGAGCTGCTCTGACAGCTGGTGCTTAAAGCTAGTGAGGGAGATATGAGTCTCCAGCTTCAGTGATTTATTTTTTGCAATTCGTTCGTCATTGGCAGCAGAGAACTGGAAGATGAGGCGTCCAAAGGAGGAATTGGTTTTGGGGGTGACCAGTGAAATTTACCTGCTGGAGCGCGTGCTACGGGTGGGTGCTGCTATGGTGACCAGTGAGCTGAGATAAGGCGGGGCTTTACATAGCAAAGACTTAGAGATGACCTGGAGCCAGTGGGTTTGGCAACGAATATGAAGCGAGGGCCAGCCAACGAGAGCATACAGGTTGCAGTGGTGGGTAGTATATGAGGCTTTGGTGACAAAACGGATGGCACTGTGATAGACTGCATCCAATTTGCTGCGTAGAGTGTTGGAGGCTGTTTTGTAAATGACATTTCTGAAGTCACAGATTGGCAGGATAGTCGGTTTTTCAAGGGTATGCTTGGCAGCATGAGTGAAGGATGCTTTGTTGTGAAATAGGAAGCCGATGATAGATTTAATTTTGGATTGGAGATGCTTAATGTTGGTCTGGAAGGAGAGTTTACAGTCTAACCAGACACCTAGGTATTTGTAGTTGTCCACATATTCTAAGTCAGAACCGTCCAGAGTAGTGATGCTGGACGGACAGGCAGGTGCGGGCAGCGATCGGTTGAAGAGCATGCATTTAGTTTTACTTGCATTTAAGAGCAGTTGGCGGCCACGGAATGAGAGTTGTATGGCATTGAAGCTCGTCTGGAGGTTAGTTAACACAGTGTCCAAAGAATGGCCAGAAGTATACAGAATGGTGTCGTCTGCATAGAGGTGGATCAGAGAACCACCAGCAGCACGAGCAGCATCTCACTGTCTCGTCTCTGTCAGCCCAAAGTCTAATCATGTCCAAGTTGCCTGACAACACGTGCACAGAGGTTATCCACCAATCACAACCCTAGACAGCCTTTCACAAATCGTAACCACACCGGAGAAGTGTAGCGGCGGTAAGAGTTCCACCAAAATGGAAAGTGAGGAAGCCAGCTCAGCCTCTTGTGAAGCTGAAATCATCCCAAAAAGGGCAGCAATGTTTTTTCAGACATATGGAAATGGTTTGGGTTTAAGGGGTCTGATGTTCAGCAAACGAATGTCCTGTGCAAAATGTGTCGAAAGACAATTGCTACGAAAAGCAGAAGTACAACAAACCCTTTACATCAGGAATGGGAGGAATGCGTGAGACTATGCCGATTCCAGTCGCCCAATTCCCAAAATGTCTGCTAAAAGACAAACTACCATACCCAAATTAGTTTCAAACGTAAACCCTTATGACAAGAAAAATTTGAGATAACGGATGCAGTGACCTATTTTATAGCGAAAGATATGCTTCCAATCTTTACAGTAGAAATGCCAGGCTTTAAAAAGCTGCTAGGTACAATTAACCACAAATATCAGCTACCAAGCCGCAAGTGTTTCTCAGAGGCCAGGTGCTGCAAACTGTTCTAGTGCCCTCGCCAATTCATTGATATATATGTTGAAGAGGGTGGGGTTTAAGCTGCATCCCTGTCTCACCCCACGACCTTGTGGGAAGAATTGTTTGTGTTTGTGTACATTCATTTTATTATGTTTTATGTTTTTCCCCCAACACCAGTTTCCATAACTTTTGAATAGCAGATCCTCTTGCCAAATTGAGTCATAAGCATTTTTTAAGTCAACTGAGCATGAGAAGACTTTGCCTTTGTTTTGGTTTGTTTGTCAATTAGGGTGTGCAGGGGGAATATTTGTTCTGTCGTACGGTCATTTGGTAAAAAGCCAATTTTTGACATTTGATCAGTACATTGTTTTCACTGACGAAATGTACAAGTCTGCTGTTAATGATAATGCAGATGGTTTTCCCAAGGTTGATGTTGACACACATCCCACGGTAGTAATTGGGGTCAAATTTGCCTCCACTTTTGTGGCTTGGGGTGATCAATACTTGGTTCCAAATATTGGAGAATATGCCAGAGCCGAGGATGATATTAAAGAGTTTAAGTACAGCCAACTTGTGGGGTGTATATTTTATAATTTCATTTAGGGTACCATCAATACCACAGCCCCTTTGGTGTTGAAGGGTTTGTCACTTCCCCCCCACTGTTCGTGTGGGACTATTTGCATTTGGCCAAGACTCCTTTTGAAAAAAAAGAAATGTAATTACATTTTTTTTAAGGCCTTCTTTGTTTTGTCTATGAACATCCCCCCACTGTGAGGTAATACAGAATATTGCAAATCCTCTAATGTTAATGACTGGGTTCTTTCTTGTCCATTGTATCTATGAAGTTGTGTTTAAATTGCTCAGCCATTACTATTGTATGCGGTATTAATGTTTGGATTACCCCTGTGCTGTGACGTGTGTGTTAGCCAGTGGAGAGAGAAGATTTCTGGCAAACAGGCTACCCTCTCTTCGGCTGATGTGTGTCTGGTAGCAGTACTCCATCTATCCTCCTCTTTTCCTTTCAGCAGGGTTAATACCTGCATAATATTTATCTTTACCCCTCTCTTACAATACCGCTACACAGACACAAGCAGTTTCCAGGTAGCCTAGCGTCAGGTAGCCTAGCGTCAGGTAGCCTAGCGTCAGGTAGCCTAGCGTCAGGTAGCCTAGAAGTTAGTGTTGGGTCAGTAACCAAAAGTTGCTGGTTCAAATACCAAAGCCAATAAGGTAAAAAAAAATCTGCCTGTGCCCTTGAGCAAAGCACTTTACCCTAACATTCCCCAGGGGGCAGGCACACTACTATTATGGCTGACCCTGTAAAACCGCACATTTCACTGCACCTATCTGATGTACAGTAGTTCCAGTCAAAAGTTTGGACACACCAATTCTTTCAAGGGTAGTTCTTTATTTTTACTATTTTCTACATTGTAGAATAGGGGTCAACTGATTTTATGATTTTTCAATGCCAATACCGATTTATTGGAGGACCAAAAAAAGCCGATACCGATTAATCGGACGATTTTTATATATATTTGTAATAATGACAATTACAACTACTGAATGAACACTTGTTTTAACTTAATATAATAAATCAATAAAATCTATTTAGTTTCAAATAAATAATAAAACATGTTCAATTTGGTTTATATAATGCAAAAAATAAGTGTTGGAGAAGAAAGTAAAAGGGCAATATGTGCCATGTAAAAAAGCTAACGTTTAAGTTCCTTGCTCAGAACATATGAAACATGGTGGTTCCTTTTTAACATGAGTCTTCAATATTCCCAGGTAATACGTTTTAGGTTGAGGTTATTATAGGACAATTTCTCTCTATACCATTTGTATTTCATATACCTTTGACTATTGGATGTTCTAATAGGTACTTTAGTATTGCCAGCCTAATCTCGGGAGTTGATAGGCTTGAAGTCCTAAACAGTGCAATGCTTGAAGCACAGTTAAGAGCTGCTGGCAAATGCAGGAAAGTGCTGTTTGAATGAATGCTTACAAGCCTGCTGCTGCCTACCACCGCTCAGTCAGTCTGCTCTATCATATCATAGACTTAATATAATAAAACACAGAAATACGAGCCTTAGGTCTTTAATATGGTCAAATCCGCAAACTATCATTTTGAAAACAAAACGTTTATTCTTTGTGAAATATGGAACCGTTCTGTATTTTATCTAACGGGTGGCATCCGTAAGTCTAAATATTGCTGTTACATTGCACAACCTTCAAAGTTATGTCATAATTATGTACAATTCTGGCAAATTAATGACGGTTTTTGTTAGGAAGAAATTATCTTCACACAGTTCACAACGAGCCAGGTGGCCCAAACTGCTGCATTTACCCTGACTCTGCTTACACAGAACGCAAGAGAAGTGAAACAATTTCATAGTTCAACGAAATTCATGTTAGCAGACAATATTAACTAAATATGCAGTGTCGTGGTAATTTCCTGTATTACTAAACATTGAGCGAGCAAACCACACAAGTCAGAGTTATATTATAAAGTCCATCTTTAATTATATATGAGCTTCGCCATAGCCCTGTGACTCTCAGATCAATTCAGTGTCTATAAATGAATTCTCTGAGAGTGCTTACAAAACAATTCTTAGTATCATTTATAGCTAAGACACACCCATCTGAACTCACATGACGAAACACTTAGGAACATTACAAAGGAAGACTTTACTTGAGAGAGGAGTATCCCATAGCTAGATAGCATTAGCTATAAATTATTGTTCAGTTTGCTCTCTTAGATGAGATTCTAATCTCGTTCTTGGTACCACTTAGGACCAAAACATTACCTCATCCAATGGCATATATCAATTGTCAATTCTAGATACTCCCATCTCAAATACAACCCCTCCTGGACAAGCTCACAGAGACAGTGAGCATCTTAGGTCATAAACTAAATCAAGATAATGGCAACCTCAGAGGGGACATACAATAGTTAGACACATTCCCATAAGAAGACAAGCCTCCATTCTGTCTTCCTCCCCTTCTGATATTCTTCATAGCATCACATGGTTTAACAGATACAATGACATATGAAGACCAGCCTGACCTCTCCCCTCTCTGGGCCCCTAGTGACTAAGCCCTGGAGAAGAGAGAACTGCAACTACCAGTATAGTCCAAAAATAAGATAAAACATCTTATTTATCTATGTTACCTAACTAATTCTGATTCAGCCACGACAGCAGGTATTGATTTTAAGAAAGGCGTTGATGTTTAGGGTTAGGTACACTGGTGCAAAGACGGTGCTTTTTTTCGCGAATGCGCTTGTTAATCACCCGTTTGGTGAAGTAGGCTATGATTCAATGATAAATTAACAGGCACCGTATCAATTATATTCAACGCAGGACAAGCTAGATAAACTAGTAATATCATCAACCATGTGTAGTTAACTAGTGATTGTTAAGATTGTTTTTTATAAGATAAGTTTAATGCTAGCTAGCACCTTACCTTGGCTCCTTGCTGCACTCGCATAACATGTAGTCAGCCTGCCATGCAGTCTCCTCGTGGAGGGCAATGTAATCGGTCATAATCATTGTCCAAAAATGACGATTACCGATTGTTAGAAAAACTTGAAATCGGCCCTAATTGTTTGGCCATTCCGATTAATCGGTCGACCTCTATCGTAGAATAGTTGTGAAGACATCAAAACTATGAAACAACACACATGGAATCATGTAGTTACCAAAAAAGTGTTAAACGTATCTAAATATATATATATTTTTATATTCTTCAAAATAGCAACCCTTTGCCTTGATGGCGGCTTTGCACACGCTTGGCACGGTGCAGAACCACACATCTGTGTCATTCAGAGCTGATTAAAAGTAATGACCTACAAGCAGCAAATCCCCAATGAACCTTCTAATTTTAGTTCAGTCTGGAGAAACCATGCAGTATTTTTAGAAATACTGCATGGTCTAATCTCACCCTACATCATTGTTGACATTTTTCTGATGTTTCAGCGAAAGCTGAGCCTTTCTCCTTCTGATTGGATGTTGTGTAACTGAAGCTTTGTCCTGCATGACTTCATGTGTGTAATGTGTTTTAATGTTGCCTCTCTTTCTCTCTTTCCACAAAACACACACAGGCTGATCTCGTTCCAGGAGTTCTTAGCATTTGAGTCGGTGCTGTGTGTTCCGGATGCCCTCTTCATCGTAGCCTTCCAGCTGTTTGACAAGACTGGCACTGGAGACATCTCTTTTGGTACGTTACTGTGTGTACATGCTTTCGTCAACTGTTCCCATGGTTTCAGCCCAGAAAATGTTGCAATAATTTAATTGTTCATGGGATTACGATTTAGCACACTATTACGTTCTCTCTAAACCACTCTCTCACACACTTTTTAGTGCTTGAGAGGGGGTGTGTGTGCCTGGCATGCCTAATACAAATTGTTAGTATACTCACTCAGCCTAAAGGTTACTGTAATTCTAAATCTGATGAATCTGGCATAGAATCAGAATGAGTAGAACAGATTGTCCCTGTGTTCACAGAAAGAAACAGATTTCTGAGATGTGAAGACATTTTAAAATGGTACACCCAATATGGCCGCCTTTTCTCCCAACACAACATTGCATTCAATGGCAAGCCCATTCTACTCATTCCAATTCTATGGTTCTCTCTCACTTTATCCTCCCCTTTAACAGAGAATGTGCGGGACATCTTCAGCCAGACCACAGTGCACCACCACATCCCCTTTAACTGGGACTGTGAGTTCATCCGCCTGCACTTTGGACACGATCGCAAAAAACGCCTTAGCTACCTCGAGTTCACCCAGTTCCTACAGGTACGCACGCACACACGCGCGCACGCGCACACACACACACACACACACACACACACACACACACACACACACATACACACACACACACACACACATACACACACACAGTCTTCTTTGTCTACAGGAGTTACAGTTGGAACATGCGCGCCAGGCCTTTGCCCAGAAGGACAAGAACAAAAGCGGCACAATCTCTGCCATGGACTTTAGTGACATCATGGCCACCATCCGACACCACGTGCTCACACCGTTCGTGGAGGAAAACCTGGTTTCGGTAAGAGCGTGTGTGTACTGTAAATGTGATGGTGTGTTGGGGAGGTCAGGGGGAGGCCTGGCTGTTCTAACCCTCCTCTGTGTGATTGTTCTCCCAGGCTGCGGGGGGCAGCACCTCTCACATGGTCAGCTTCTCCTACTTCAATGCATTTAACTCTCTCCTAAACAACATGGAGTTGATCCGCAAGATCTACAGCACACTGGCCGGTAGCCGCAAGGATACACTGGTCACTAAAGGTAACACACTGGTCACTAGGGGTAACACACTGGTCACTAGGGGTAACACACTGGTCACTAGGGGTAACACACTGGTCACTAGGGGTAACACACTGGTCACTAGGGTTAACACACTGGTCACTAGGGGTAACACACTGGTCACTAGGGGTAACACACTGGTCACTAGGGGTAACACACTGGTCACTAGGGGTAACACGTATTCCCATCCATACCAATCGTATACCCTTCCACACACACTGTACTGTACCGACACACCAGGGTTCTCCCCAAAGAATGCGAGAGGCACTGCTCCACCTTTGTGGACTGGCTGCTCCACTATGTAATACAACAAATACAAAATTAACTACTTTTATTTAATATTAGCTTTTTTGTTGCGTTTTTCTCATTAGGCATTTTTAGTCCAAATTTTTAGTCCAATTAGTCCAAAGGGGGCACTACCACCCTCTGGGTCTCCTCCCCGGCCGTACTCAGCAGAACCACCTTGTTAAAAAATCCTGGGGAGTACCCTGTTCCGGACATGTGAGAGGAGTAGTGGGATCACCCTTCCCAGTCATCTGTTAGCTGCCAGCAGAGGAACTGTCATGTTGAAGAGTCTTGGCGAGCTCTCTCAATCTCTATGTAGTATGTCTGTGTTATGCAGACTTGTTAACCATCTCTTTTTCTCTCACACTGTTTCTCTTCCCCTCTTCCTCCCTCTTGATCTCCCTCTCTCTAGAGGAGTTTATCTTTGCTGCTAACAAGTTTGGCCAGATCTCTCCCATGGAGATCGACATCCTGTACCAGTTATCAGGCCTTCACTCCCACTCTGGGTAAACACATGCATGAGTATCGCTCTTCAGCCTTGCACTGTATGCATAATGTATGTGTGCCTTACCAAACATACCTGTTCAGAATGCTGGGGCAAGCTTATTGTATACTGTCTGGTAATGGAGCTGTGTTTTGCCTCAGACGTCTGAACGTTTCTGACATTGAGAGGATAGCCCCACTGGAGGAGGGAGCACTGCCCTATCACCTGGCTGAGATACAGAAACAGGTAAGAGACCTGTCTGTGTGTGCTAGTGTCAGTGTGTGTGCTAGTGTCAGTGTGTGTGCTAGTGTCAGTGTGTGTGCTAGTGTCAGTGTGTGTGCTAGTGTCCGTGTGTGTGCGCCAGTGTCCGTGTGTGCGCGCCAGTGTCCGTGTGTGCGCGCCAGTGTCCGTGTGTGCGCGCCAGTGTCCGTGTGTGCGCGCCAGTGTCCGTGTGTGCGCGCCAGTGTCCGTGTGTGCGCGCCAGTGTCCGTGTGTGCGCGCCAGTGTCCGTGTGTGCGCGCCAGTGTCCGTGTGTGCGCGCCACTGTCCGTGTGTGCGCGCCACTGTCCGTGTGTGCGCGCCACTGTCCGTGTGTGCGCGCGCCACTGTCCGTGTGTGCGCGCGCCACTGTCCGTGTGTGCGCGCGCCACTGTCCGTGTGTGCGCGCGCCACTGTCCGTGTGTGCGCGCGCCACTGTCCGTGTGTGCGCGCGCCACTGTCCGTGTGTGCGTGCGTGTGTGCTTGCTAGTGCGTGCGTGTGTGCTTGCTAGTGTGTGCGTGTGTGCTTGCTAGTGCGTGCGTGTGTGCTTGCTAGTGCGTGCGTGTGCGCTAGTGTGTGTGTGTGTGCGCTAGTGTGTGTGTGTGTGCGCTAGTGTGCGCTAGTGTGTGTGTGCGCGCGCTAGTGTGCGCAAGTGTGTGTGTGTGTTTGCGCTAGTGTGCTCTAGTGTGTGTGTGTGTGTGTGCGTGCTACTGTTTGTGCGCTAGTGTGTGTGTGCGCGCTAGTGTGTGTGGGTGTGTCAAATAAAACTTTATTTGTCACATACACATGGTTAGCAGATGTTAATGTGATTGTAGCGAAATGCTTGTGCTTCTAGTTCTAAACATGCAGTAATATCTATCAAGTAATCTAACAATTTCATAACTACCTTATACACACAAGTGTAAAGGAATGAATAAGAATATGTACATAAAAATATATGAATGAGAGATGGCCAAACGGCATAGGCAAGATACAGTAGATGGTATAGAGGACAGCATATACATATGAGATGAGTATGTAAACATTATATAAAGTGACTAGTGATACATTTATTACATCACATTTTTTATTATTAAAGTGAGCTGGAGTTGAGTCAGTGTGTTGGCAGCAGCCACTCAATGTTAGTGGTGGCTGTTTAACAGTCTGATGGCCTTGAGATAGAAGCTGTTTTTCAGTCTCTCGGTCCCAGCTTTGATGCACCTGTACTGACCTCGCCTTCTGGATGATAGCGGGGTGTACAGGCAGTGGCTCGGGTGGTTGATGTCCTTGATGATCTTTATGGCCTTCCTGTGACATCGGGTGGTGTAGGTGTCCTGGAGGGCAGGTAGTTTGCCCCCGGTGATGCGTTACTACCCTCTTGAGAGCCTTACGGTTGTGGGCGGAGCAGTTGCTGTACCAGGCGGTGATACAGCCCGACAGGATGCTCTCGATTGTGCATCTGTAAAAGTTTGAGTGGTGACAATCCAAATTTCTTCAGCCTCCTGAGGCGCTGTTGCGCCTTCAACACACTGTCTGTCTGGGTGGACCATTTCAGTTTGTCCGTGATGTGTACGCCGAGGAACTTAACTTTCCATCTTCTCCCCAGTGTTGAGGATCAGCGGGGTGGAGATATTGTTTCCTACCCTCACCACCTGGGGGCGTCTCGTCAGAAAGTCCAGGACACAGTTGCACAGGGCGGGGTCGAGACCCAGGTTCTCGAGCTTAATGGCGAGTTTGGAGCGTACTATGGTGTTAAATGCTGAGCTGTAGTCTGAACAGCATTCTTACATAGAAGTCTGCGACTGGGCTGGTTTTCTTTTTGTAGTCCGTGATTGACTGAAGACCCTGACACATACCTCTCGTGTCTGGGCTGTTGAATTGCAACTCTACTTTGTCTCTATACTGACGCTTAGCTTGTTTGATTGCCTTGCGGAGGGAATAGCTACACTGTTTGTATTCTGTGATGTTTCCGGTCGCCTTGCCCTGATTAAAAGCAGTGGTTCGCTCTTTCAGTTTGTGTGTGCTGGTGTGTGTGTGCTAGTGTGTTTGTGTGTGTGTGTGTGCTAGTGGGGGTGGGTGTGGGTGGGTGGGTGGGTGTGCTAGTGTGTGTGGGTGGGTGTGCTAGTGTGTGTGGGTGGGTGTGCTAGTGGGGGTTGGTGTGTGCTAGTGGGGGTGGGTGTGGGGGTGGGTGTGCTAGTGTGGGTGGGTGTGCTAGTGTGTGTGGGTGGGTGTGATAGTGTGTGTGTGCGCGCGTGTGTGTGCGCGCGCGTGTGTGCGCGCTCAAGTAAATGAGCATGCATGTGTGACTCTCTCTCTCTGTCCCTCTATAGCAGAGCCAGGGTGATGGTTCCAGGTCAGTGTTGCTGCAGGTTGCAGAGTCAGCCTACCGTTTCAGCTTGGGCTCAATTGCTGGAGGTAAGGGACTGGGGAGGGGTAAGGGACTAGGGAGGGGTAAGGGACTGTGGAGGGGGTGATGCAGTAAGGGACTGGGGAGGGGTAAGGGACTGGGGAGGGGGTGATGCAGTAAGGGACTGGGGAGGGGTAAGGGACTGGGGAGGGGGTGATGCAGTAAGGGGCTGGGGAGGGGGTGATGCAGTAAGGGGCTGGGGAGGGGGTGATGCAGTAAGGGACTGGGGAGGGGGTGATGCAGTAAGGGACTGGGGAGGGGGTGATGCAGTAAGGCACTGGGGAGGGGTAAGGGACTGGGGAGGGGGTGATGCAGTAAGGGACTGGGGAGGGGTAAGGGACTGTGGAGGGGGTGATGCAGTAAGGGACTGGGGAGGGGTAAGGGACTGGGGAGGGGGTGATGCAGTAAGGGGCTGGGGAGGGGGTGATGCAGTAAGTGACTGGGGATGGGGGGTGATGCAGTAAGGGACTGGGGAGGGGGTGATGCAGTAAGGCACTGGGGAGGGGTAAGGGACTGGGGAGGGGGTGATGCAGTAAGGGACTGGGGAGGGGTAAGGGACTGGGGAGGGGGTGATGCAGTAAGGGACTGGGGAGGGGGTGATGCAGTAAGGGACTGGGGAGGGGGTGATGCAGTAAGGGACTGGGGAGGGGGTGATGCAGTAAGGGACTGGGGAGGGGTAAGGGACTGGGGAGGGGGTGATGCAGTAAGGGACTGGGGAGGGGGTGATGCAGTAAGGGACTGGGGAGGGGTAAGGGACTGGGGAGGGGGTGATGCAGTAAGGGGCTGGGGAGGGGGTGATGCAGTAAGGGGCTGGGGAGGGGGTGATGCAGTAAGGGACTGGGGAGGGGGTGATGCAGTAAGGGACTGGGGAGGGGGTGATGCAGTAAGGGACTGGGGAGGGGGTGATGCAGTAAGGTGCTGAGGAGGGGGTGATGCAGTAAGGGGCTGGGGAGGGGGTGATGCAGTAAGGGGCTGGGGAGGGGGTGATGCAGTAAGGGACTGGGGAGGGGTAAGGGACTGGGGAGGGGGTGATGCAGTAAGGGGCTGGGGAGGGGGTGATGCAGTAAGGGACTGGGGAGAGGGTGAGGTAAGGGACTGGGGAGGGGGTGATGCAGTAAGGGACTCGGGGAGGGGGTGATGCAGTAAGGGACTCGGGGAGGGGGTGATGCAGTAAGGGACTTGGGGAGGGGGTGATGCAGTAAGGGACTCGGGGAGGGGGTGATGCAGTAAGGGACTCGGGGAGGGGGTGATGCAGTAAGGGACTCGGGGAGGGGGTGATGCAGTAAGGGACTCGGGGAGGGGGTGATGCAGTAAGGGACTGGGGACGGGGTGATGCAGTAAGGGTGGTGGGGAGGGGGTGATGCAGTAAGGGGCTCGGGGTGAGGTAAGGGACTGGGGAGAGGGTGAGGTAAGGGACTGGGGACGGGGTGATGCAGTAAGGGTGGTGGGGAGGGGGTGATGCAGTAAGGGACTCGGGGTGAGGTAAGGGACTGGGGAGGGGGTGAGGTAAGGGACTGGGGAGAGGGTGAGGTAAGGGACTGGGGACGGGGTGATGCAGTAAGGGTGGTGGGGAGGGGGTGATGCAGTAAGGAGCTCGGGGAGAGGGTGAGGTAAGGGACTGGGGACGGGGTGATGCAGTAAGGGTGGTGGGGAGGGGGTGATGCAGTAAGGGACTCGGGGTGAGGTAAGGGACTGGGGAGA
The DNA here is from genome assembly GCF_013265735.2 of Oncorhynchus mykiss. Lineage (NCBI taxonomy): Eukaryota > Metazoa > Chordata > Actinopteri > Salmoniformes > Salmonidae > Oncorhynchus > Oncorhynchus mykiss. The sequence continues at coordinate 77,146,579 of NC_048572.1, forward strand.
GGGTGAGGTAAGGGACTGGGGACGGGGTGATGCAGTAAGGGTGGTGGGGAGGGGGTGATGCAGTAAGGGGCTCGGGGAGGGGGTGATGCAGTAAGGGGGGTGGGGTGGGGTGGGGTGAGGTAAGGGACTGGGTTAGGTAAGGGATAGGGGTAAGGTTTCAGGTAAGGGATAGTACATTTGAAATATTTCCAGTTTCAATAGCAGACTTAGAAGCTCATTTGAGATGGTTCAAATCTTCTGTGTATGTCGACAGACATGTTTAACTATAGAATAATTTAACTATAGCATATTAAACGGAACAGAAGTTCTACCAACTGGGGACATTTGGACTATTTCTAGGCGGTTTAGGGTTTAAATTAGGGGGCCTCCCGAGTGGTGCAGTGGTCTAAGGCATAGCTAGGTGCGTCACTACAGACCTGTGTTCGATCACGGGCTGTATCACAACCGGACGTGATCGGGAGTCCCATAGGGCAGCGTACAATTGGCCCAGCTTCGTGGGGGTTTGGCAAGGGTTTTGCCGGGGGGCTTTACTTGGCTCATCGAGCTCTTGTGGCAGGCCGGCAGTGAGACGAGATCGAAAAAGGGGGTAAAATACAACAACCAAAAATAAAAACAATTAGGCTTGCTTGTTGAAGGTTAGGTTAAGGTTAGGTTAGGTTTCGGGGTTAGCGAAAATAGGATTTTGAATAGGAATCAACTGTGTCCTCACAAGGTTAGTAAAACAAGACTGTGTGTGTGTAGCTACGGGAGCCACGGCGGTGTATCCTATAGACCTGGTTAAGACCAGGATGCAGAACCAGAGGAGTACAGGCTCGTTCGTAGGAGAACTGATGTACAAGAACAGCTTTGACTGTGCCAAGAAGGTGCTGCGCTATGAAGGTTTCTTCGGCTTCTACAGAGGTACGGACAGACACCTCTTCCCCTCATGGCTGCTCTCCTGATCACTCTTCTTCCCCTCATGGCTGCTCTCCTGATCGCTCTTCTTCCCCTCATGGCTGCTCTCCTGATCGCTCTTCTTCCCCTCATGGCTGCTTTCCTGATCGCTCTTCTTCCCCTCATGGCTGCTCTCCTGATCGCTCTTCTTCCCCTCATGGCTACTCTTCTGATCGCTCTTCTTCCCCTCATGGCTGCTTTCCTGATCGCTCTTCTTCCCCTCATGGCTGCTCTCCTGATCGCTCTTCTTCCCCTCATGGCTGCTCTCCTGATCGCTCTTCTTCCCTTCATGGCTGCTCTCCTGATCACTCTTCTTCCCCTCATGGCTGCTCTCCTGATCGCTCTTCTTCCCCTCATGGCTGCTCTCCTGATCGCTCTTCTTCCCTTCATGGCTGCTCTCCTGATCACTCTTCTTCCCCTCATGGCTGCTCTCCTGATCACTCTTCTTCCCCTCATGGCTGCTCTCCTGATCGCTCTTCTTCCCCTCATGGCTGCTCTCCTGATCACTCTTCTTCCCTTCATGGCTGCTCTCCTGATCACTCTTCTTCCCCTCATGGCTACTCTTCTGATCGCTCTTCTTCCCCTCATGGCTGCTCTCCTGATCGCTCTTCTTCCCCTCATGGCTACTCTTCTGATCGCTCTTCTTCCCCTCATGGCTGCTTTCCTGATCACTCTTCTTCCCCTCATGGCTGCTCTCCTGATCACTCTTCTTCCCCTCATGGCTGCTCTCCTGATCACTCTTCTTCCCCTCATGGCTGCTCTCCTGATCGCTCTTCTTCCCTTCATGGCTGCTGTTTTCCCCTCTATCCATCTCTTCTGCTCTTTATCTCTCTTTCTATCCCTGTCTCCTCCACTCTTTTCTCCTGTTCCACATTTTTCATATCCTGCTCTTCTTTTACCTACACTCAGCAAAAAAAGAAATGTCCTCTAACTGTCAACTGTGTTTATTTTCAGCAAACTTAACATGTGTAAATATTTGTATGAACATCACAAGATTCAAATACTGAGACATAAACTGAACAAGTTCCACAGACATGTGACTAACAGAAATGGAATAATGTGTCCCTGAACAAAGGGGGGGGTCAAAATCAAAAGTAACAGTCAGTATCTGGGTTGGCCACCAGCTGCATTAAGTACTGCAGTGCATCTCCTCATGTACTGCACCAGATTTGCCAGTTCTTGCTGTGCGATGTTACTCCACTCTTCCACCAAGGCACCTGCAAGTTCCCAGACATTTCTGGGGGGATTGCCCCCCCCCCCCCCCCCCCCCCCCCACGCACAGAACGAGCAGTATGGCTGGTGGCATTGTCATGCTGGAGGGTCATGTCAGGATAAGCCTGCAGGAAGGGTACCACATGAGGGAGGAGGATGTCTTCCCTGTAACACACAGCGTTGAGATTGCCTGCAATGACAACAAGCTCAGTCCGATTATGCTGTGACACACAGACCCTCCACCTCCAAATCGATCCCACTCCAGAGTACAGGCCTCGGTGTAACGCTCATTCCTTCGACGATAAACGCGAATCCGACCATCACCCCTGGTGAGACAAAACTGCGACGCATCAGTGAAGAGCACTTTTTGCCAGACCTGTCTGATCCAGCAACGGTGGGTTTGTGCCCATAGGCTACGTTGTTGCCGGTGATGTTGTAAGGCACGCCCTGACCAGACAGGCCTTCAGTCCAGCCTCTGTCAGCCTATTGCGGACAGTCTGAGCACTGATTGTGCGTTCCTGGTGTAACTCGGGCAGTTGTTGTTGCCATCCTGTGTACCTGTCCCACAGGTGTGATGTTCAGATGTACCGATCCTGTGTAGGTGTTGCTACACGTGGTCTGCCACTGCAAGGACGATCAGCTGTCCGTCCTGTCTCCCTGTGGCTCTGTCTTAGGCATCTCACAGTACGGACATTGCAATTTATTGCCCTGGCCACATCTGCAGTCCTCATGCCGCCTTGCAGCATGCCTAAAGCACATTCACGCAGATGAGCAGGGACCCTGGGCATATTTCTTTTTGTGTTTTTCAGAGTCAGTAGAAAGGCCTCTTTAGTGTCCTAAGTTTTCATAACTGTGACCTTAACAGCTTACAGTCGGTAGGCAATTAGTGGTTTAACGACCGTTCCACGGGTGCATGTTCATTAATTGTTTATGGTTCATCCCAAGCATGAGAAACTGTGTTTAAACCCTTTACAATGAACATCTGTGAAGTTATTTGGATTTTTACAAATTATCTTTGAAAGACAGGGTCCTGAAAAAGGGCCGTTTCTTTTTTTGCTGAGTTTATTTTCACTGCTCTCCTCCTTCTGCTCTCTCTTCTGTTAATGGGAAAAGGACTGAAGGCTCCCATCTAGTGTTGGCTCACCCACACTGCAACACTAAACCTGCATCCATCCATTCACTTCTTCCTTGGTCCTTTTAATTCTTCCCTTTCCTTCATTCTCATCCCTGCACTCTTCTCCCTTCTCTCCATCTACCCTGAGAAACTAGTCATCGTGAGATGTGGTTCATGTCATGTGTGGACTCAATCTCCCATGCTGCTCTCCAGGTCTTCTTCCCCAGCTCATAGGCGTGGCTCCAGAGAAGGCCATCAAACTCACAGTGAGTCAAACTCCTCTCCCTCCTGTTCACTCAGCCAATCACTATGGAGATGAATCCTTAATTAACACTACATTCTTTCTAAGAGGTTCCTGACAATTCCCTCTGTAGTATCTCTGCTGATTCCCCCTCTCTCTCTACCCCCTCTCTCCCTGTAGGTGAATGACTTTGTGAGAGATAAGTTCACCGGTAAAGGCGACACCATTCCCTTTGCTGCTGAGGTGCTGGCTGGAGCCTGTGTGAGTAAGACTGGTCAATCAGTCAATCAAATGTATTTATAAAGCCCTTTTTACATCAGCTGATGTCACACAGGTGCTGTACAGAAACCCATCCTAAACCCCAAAACAGCAAGCAATGCAGAAGCACAGTGGCTAGGAAAATCTCCCTAGAAAGGCCAGAACCTAGAGAGAAAGCAGGCTATGAGGGGTGGCCAGTCCTCTTCTGGCTGTGCCGGGTGGAGATTATAACAGAACATGGCCAAGATGTTCAAATGTACATAGATGACCAGCAGGGTCAGATAATAATAATCACAGTGGTTGTGGAGGGTGCAACAGGTCAGCACCTCAGGAGTAAATGTCAGCTGGCTTTTCATAGCCGATCATTCAGAGTTAGAGACAGCAGGTGCGGTAGAGAGAGAGTCCAAAACAGCAGGTCTGGGACAAGGTGGCACATCCAGTGAACAGTTCAGGGTTCCATAGCACAAGCAGAACAGTTGAAACTGGAGCAGCAGCATGACCAGGTGGACTGGGGAGAGCAAGGAGTCTTCAGGCCAGGTAGTCCTGAGGCATGGTCTTAGGGCTCAGGTCCTCCGAGAGGAGAGAGGGAATTAGAGGGAGCATACTTAAATTCACACAGGACACTGAATAAGACAGGAGAAATACACCAGATATAACAGACTGACCCTAGCCCCCCGACGCAAACTATTGCAGCATAAATACTGGAGGCTGAGATGGGAGTGATCGGGAGACACTGTGGCCCTGTCCGACGATACCCCCCGGACAGGGCCAAACAGGCAGGACACCACTAGAGGGACATCTTCAACCACCAACCTACTATGCTGAGACAAGGCCGAGTATAGCCCACGAAGATCTCCCCCACATTCTAGGGACAGTAAGGAGGCCTGTGTCTTGTAGAGGTCGACCGATTAATCGGAATGGCCGATTTAATTAGGGCCGATTTCAAGTTTTCATAACAATCGTAAATCCGTATTTTTGGACACCAATTTGGGCAATTTAAAAACAAGATATATATATTTTTTTTACACCTTTATTTAATCTTTATTTAACTAGGCAAGTAAGTTAAGAACACATTCTTATTTTCAATGACGGCCTAGGAATGGTGGGTTAACTGCCTCGTTCAGGGGCAGAACGACAGATTTTTACCTTGAAAGGTAAAAAAAAAAAAAAAAATGCATTGATGTTCATGGTTAGGTACACATTGGAGCAACGATACGCACCGCATCGATTATATCGATGGATATAATATCGATCTAGGACACGCTAGATAAACTAGTAATATCATCAACCATGTGTAGTTAACTAGTGATTATGATTGATTGTTTTTTATAAGATAAGTTTAATGCTAGCTAGCAACTTACTTTGAATTACTGCATTCGCGTAACAGGCAGTCTCCTCGTGGAGTGCAATGAGAGGCAGGTGGTTAGAGCGTTGGACTAGTTAACTGTAAGGTTGCAAGATTGAATCCCCCGAGCTGACCAGGTGAAAATCTGTCGTTCTGCCCCTGAACGAGACAGTTAACCCATCGTTCCTAGGCCGTAATTGAAAATAAGAATGTGTTATTAACTGACTTGCCTAGTTAAATAAAGATTAAATAAAGGTGTAAAAAAATATATATATATATATATTTGTTTTTTAAATCGCCCAAATTGGTGTCCAAAAATACAGATTTCCGATTGTTATGAAAACTTGAAATCGGCCCTAATTAATCGGCCATTCCGATTAATCGGTCGACCTCTCGTCTAAGCAGATGATTTGTTGCGGTTGCAAACGTAATAAAATCTTGGTCCGATAGTCCAGGATTTTGAGGAAAAACATTAAGATCCACAACATTTATTCCATGGGACAAAACTAGGTCCAGAGTATGACTGTGACAGTGAGTAGGTCCAGAGACATGTTGGACAAAACCCACTGAGTCGATGATGGCTCCGAAAGCCTTTGAGGGATCTAACATTAAGTAGCCCTATATTGAGATGTGAGATCACAATCTCTTTCAATAAAGACAGGAATGGAGGAGGTCTTTATTCCAGCGAGATTGCTAAGGCGAACACCGCCATGTTTAGTTTTGCCCAACCTAGGCACAGACACTGTCTCAATGGGGATAGCTGAGCTGACAACACTGACTATACTAGTGGCAGACTCCACTAAGCTAGCAGGGTGCAGGCCAGGCAGCAGGCTATCTCATTGTGGAGCTGGGGGAGTTAGAGCCCCGTCTATGTTCATAGATAAGATGAGAGCACCCCACCAGCTAGGGAGGAGTGAAGGTCCTGATTGTGGGTGAGTCCAATTATCTAAAAATTAAATATTTTGGGAGGGGCAGGAACATTTTCAACCAGCGATTGAGTTGTGTAGAGCTCATCACTCCCCCTAACTGGGAGGGGGCCAGAGACAATTACTCGATGCCGACTCATCTTTCTAGCTGATTTACACGCTGAAGCTATGTTGTGCTTGGTGACCTCTGACTGTTCCATCCGAACATCGTTGGTGCCGACGTGGATAACAATATCTCTATACTCTCTACACTCGCCAGTTTTAGCTTTAGCCAGCACCATCTTCAGATTAGCCTTAATGTCGGTAGCCCTGCCCCCCGGTAAACAGTGTATGATCGCTGGATGATTAGTTTTAAGTCTAATACTGCGAGTAATGGAGTCGCCAATGACTAGGGTTTTCAATTTGTCAGAGCTAATGGTGGGAGGCTTCGGTGTCTCAGACCCTGTAACGGATAGAGGAGACTCTGACTCGTTGCTTAAAGGGGAGAACCGATTGAAAGTTTCTGTCGGCTGAATGAGCTATACCGGTTGAGCGTTCCTACAGCATTTCCCTCCAGAAGCCATGAGAAAGTTGTCCTGCTGCGGGGACTGTGCGAGGGGATTTATACTACTATCTGTACTTACTGGTGGCACAGATTCTGTTTCATCCTTTCCTACACATAAATTACCCATGCCTAACGATTGCGTCTGAAGCTGGGTTTGCAGCGCGAAACGTTAGCAACAAACCGCACAGCAGCACATAAACAAGTCTGTTCCATCTTACTCAAACTTCCCAACCCTAAACCCCGCTCATTCTATTCCACCTAATCCTACTTAACTGGGAGGCTGTGGTAGCAACCCTCCCTTCCTCATGTCCCCTATGTCTCTCTCTCTGCAGGCAGGGGGTTCCCAGGTGGTCTTTACTAACCCGCTGGAGATAGTCAAGATCAGATTGCAGGTGGCAGGAGAGATCACCACAGGACCTAGAATCAGCGCCCTCAGTGTTATCCGAGACCTCGGCTTGTTCGGCCTCTACAAGGTGTGTCTTTGACCATTACGTCTGGTGGCATTGTGCTTGTATTTTGAGAAACAAAGGCCTTTTGATTGAAAATGTCTGTCACTTACCCTTTGTGTATGTAGGGTGCTAAAGCGTGTTTCTTGAGAGACATCCCTTTCTCAGCCATCTTCTTCCCAGTGTACGCCCACACCAAGGCTCAGTTCGCCGACGAACAGGGAAGACTGGGCGCATTTCAGCTGTTAGCTGCTGGAGCCATCGGCGGTACACACACACCTACCGAGCGATGCAATTCAATTCCATTTTATTTGACTGTCAAAAACAGTCATAGCCACAGGTGATACCCTTTGACTCCATTTCCCAGGTATCCCTGCTGCCTCCCTGGTGACGCCTGCCGATGTCATCAAGACGCGCCTGCAGGTAGCAGCGAGGGCGGGACAGACCACCTACACTGGAGTCACGGACTGCTTCAGGAAAATCATGCATGAGGAGGGATTCAGAGCGCTGTGGAAGGGAGCTGGAGGTGTGTGTGTGTGTGTGTGTGTGTGTGTGTGTGTAGAAATGGGAATTTGCTTACTCTGTCTCTCTCCCCAGCTCGTATGTGTCGATCCTCTCCTCAGTTTGGGGTGACTCTGGTGACCTATGAGCTTCTACAGCGGTGGTTAAATGTGGACTTCGGAGGGCAGTAAGTACACACACACACACACACACACACTCTCCCTGCTCTTAGAACACAAGTTATCATACAATGTCTCCCATTTCCCTATCTTTCTCTCTCCAGTCGTCCATCAGGGTCTGAGCCCACTCCTAAGTCTCGTATCTCAGAGCTTCCTCCGGTCAGTGCTGACCACGTGGGCGGTTACCGTCTGGCTACGGCCACCTTCGCTGGCGTGGAGAACAAGTTTGGCCTCCACCTGCCCAAGTTCAAGTCCTCTGGAGTGGTCTCCATTCACCATGATACCCCTTCTGCCTCCACTCAAGAGGAGGCTGCTGCCCCCTAAAGACTGGGCCTTTAACTACCTGCCCACTCCACTAGGGACTATACACTTAGACACACACTCCCAGGGGCCATGCAAAATAAATACATACTAATACACACACACTGTTTGTAGGGCCATGTAACCAGAAATACACACACACTCCCAGGGTCATTGTAACCAGACGTACACACTGCTCCCCACTCCTCCCAGGGACTAATTCAGTGCTCTCTCTCCCTGGTCCTGGAGAGCTGACTGTAGGTCAGTAGTTAAAGCTCAGTCAGTAACCTGAACACTGCACTGTGTTGTACTGTGTTGTATCTCCAGTGGCTGCATGCTCCTCTTCTCTCATCCCTCTTTTCATCTGAAACATGTATTTGAAAAGAAGCCTCGTCTCCCCCCCACATTCCGGTGCCCCCCCCCCACACATTCCGGTTGCTCGCCTCTCCCCCACTCTGCGCTCTCCCCCATGCTGCGCTCTCGCTCTCTGGTGGCTCCTCTCTTCTCAATAATAACTGATTTAGATTTTCTAGGATTTCTTTCGGATGCACATTGTGTGTAAGGCTACTTTGATTGGACAGTGTGTAGGGGATATTTGATTGGACAGCGTGTGTAAGGCTGATTGGGCCTTGCACAGGAAGTTACTGTACATATTGTAGATCTGCTGTACAGAGACGTGACACTGCTGGAAAGGAATTGTTACTGTAAGGTTGGACAATGTTATGGTAACGTTAGAGCAAAACCATGAGGATAATGAGAGAAACATTTTGGTTACAGAAATGTTAGAAAGCAACGTGACTAACGTCACTGTTATGTTAGAATGACGTTGGGACTCTGTCTCTTGAGAATCACTGATGTACAGACCTTTTCAACATAAGTGTTTATTGAGGAGAATCATGACCAAATGATTAGATAACTTAAATCCATTTCAATTCATTGTGTATTTTATTGAAATAAATAAAGCATATATGTATGGTTTTAATTCTAGAGGTTAGTGTTTATTTCAAGGGGAATGAACAGCAAAAAGGGACAAGCAAAACCTTACCAGGAGTTTTGGCGTAATACTAGACTTGGTCACTTCATGTTATACTGATACAATTTTACAAAATGTCCTATCATATCATTCATTGAGGAGCACAGAGTGCATTTGGAAAGTGTTCAGACCCCTTCCCCTTTTCCACATTTTGTTACGTTACAGCCTTATTCTAAAATTGATTAAATTAAGTTGTACTCATTAATACACCATAATAACAAAGCAAAACATTTAAAAAAAATTGTACCCAAAAAATACGAAATACCTAATTTACGTTTTACGTATTCAGACTCTTTGCTATGTGACTCAAATGGAGCTCAGGTGCATCCTGTTTCCATTGATCATCCTTAATGTTTTTACAACTTCTACAATTCAATTGATTGGACATGATTTGGAAAGAGACACACCTGTCTATAAGGTCCCACAGTTAATAGTGCATGTCAGAGCAAAAACCAAGCCATGAGGTGGAAGGAATTGTCTGTAGAGCTGAGACAGGATTCTGGCGGCACAGATCTGGGGGAAGGGTACAAAAAAAATGTCTACAGCATTGAAGGTCCCCAAGAACACAGTGGCCTCCATTCTTAAATTGAATAAGTTTTGAACCTCCAAGGTCGCCCAGGCAAACTGAGCAGTCGGGGGAGAAAGACCTCAGGGAAGTGACCATGAACCCCAATCGTCACTCTGACAGAGATCCTCTGTGGAGATGGGAGAACCTTCTAGAAGGACAACCATCTCTGCAGCACTCCACCAATCAGACCTTTATGGTAGAGTGGCCAGACAGGAGCCCGCTTGGAGTTTGCCAAAAGGCACCCGGACCACGAGAAACAAGATTCTCTGGTCTGATGAAACCAAGATTGAACTCTTTGGCCTGAATGCCAAGCCTCACGTCTGGAGGAAACCTGGCATCGTCCCTATGGTAAAGCATGGTGGTGGCAGCATTATGTTGTGGGGATGTTTAAGCGGTAGGGACTGGGAGACTAGTCAGGATTGAGTGAAAGATGAATGGAGCAAAGAACTGAAAGATCCTTGACAAAAACCTGCTCCAGAGCACTCAGAACCTCAGACTGGGGTGAAGGTTCACATTCCTTCAGGATAACGACCCTAAGCACACAGACAAGACAACGCAGGAGTGGCTAGGGACAAGTCTCAATGTCCTTGAGTGGCCCAGACAGAGCCCGGACTTGAACCCAGTCGAACATCCTCTGGAGAGACCTGAAAATAGCTGTGCAGCGACACTCCCCGTCCAACCTGACAGAGCTTGAGAGGATCTGCAGAAACCTGCCAAATACAGGTGTGCCAAGCTTGTAGCGTCATACCCAAGAAGACTCGAGGCTGTAATCAGTGCCAAAGGGGCTTCAACAAAGTACTGAGTAAAGGGTCTGAATACTTATGTAAATGTGATATTTCAGTTATACATTTTTAAAAACCTGTTTTTACCTCGTCATTATGGGATATTGTGTGTAGAATGATGGGGGGGGGGGGGACTATTTAATCCATTTTAGCATAAGGCTGTAACATAACAATGTGGAAAAAGTCAAGGGGTCTGAATACTTTCTGAATGCGTTGTGTGTGTATATATACAGAGTTTGGTAAACTCCTTCCAACAGAGAATTGTGTAATGGACAATGTTCCCACAACAAAAGTCTAGTTGAAATGCTAATTAGAATTTGGTGTCAACATGGTGAATAGTTGGCCAAACTCTGTATGGATCTATGGCTCTTCATATGAGGAAATACTTCATTAACATCCTTTCAGGAAGGAGAGAGAGACACTGGGTTTCTTTTAAGAGACCTACGGGTACAGTACATTTTTAAATTGAGAAAGTCATTAACTTTGGTTTATTCAAAAACCACTAACATATTCAGTCAAGGCAAGTAAAGTTTAAAAAGCACTTTGTCTTGTAGTGGTATGAGCTTAGGTGTAGTGCTAATGTTAAGGGATTTACTAGTAAAGCTATCCGCAGACACGTTTAAATATGTAATGTTTAATGTTTAAAATATGTGCAACCGCATATGATAAATAAGAGCATGGATAAATAAAATCTAAGGACATTGCTGCCCTAGTCTATAAAGGTTGGAATGGGTCATCCTATTTCTTTGTCTTCACCATTAAACCCACATGGTCAGCCTTTAGGGAATACACACAAGAGCTGCAAAGTAGTAAAAAGGTAGAAAGTTTTGCATATTTAGGGAAGAGCTGTGGACAGAACACGCAAATGTTCTAGAACCTGAGAGGATAAACATCACTCCTGTTCCAACTGGAGGGAGGATTTGGAAGCAAGTGCAGGAGGGGAGTGGTTCCCATGGTGATCAGGCGACTAGGCGCTGCGCGGCCAGCTCCTCTCCTTCATCACGGTTCTCGTTGATCTCCACCAGCGTGTGTACCAAACGGGTCCATTCATCTGCCTTGGGCACACAGATTTGCTGTGGAAACACACACAGGTATGACAGGTGATTTATTTCAGTGCAGCAATATAAGGGTTTTACTAGATGAATGAATGGGTCTCTCACCTCCCCTACGTCATACACCAGCACCTGTCCGTCTGAGTCTCCTGTAGCGATCTCTCTCCCTGAGTGAGCCCACCGCACACGGTTCAGAGCAGGAGACCCATTCACACACACACTTGCACTGGGCACCTAGGACACACACAGTGTTTATGTTGAATTGTTCATTGCATGTCTGTTGTTTGTACCATTTGTATGAATGTGTGTGGGGGAGGAGCTATAGGAGGATGGGCTCATTGTAATGTCTGGAATGGAAATTTTGGAACGGAGTCAGATGAGGTTTCCATATGTTTAATACCGTTCCATTACAGTGAGCCCGTCATATAGCTCCTCCCACCAGCCTCCTCTGGTGTGTGTACCTCTGTGTCGTTGTTGAGGTTCCACAGGTCCAGGCGTCCTGATCCGTCTACACAGGCGAAGAGGGCGGGGTGTGTGGGAGACCACATGACATCATACACATAGTCACAGCTGTCCTCAAATGAATACAGAGGACGGGTACTCTACAGAGAGAGAGAGGGTACTGTTAGAGAATGAGGTGGGGTTGATGTTTCTGTGTGTGTGTGTGTGTGCGTTACCTTGGTGGTCCACAGCTTGACGGTCCAGTCGAAGGAGGCAGAGATGAACAGATGGGAGAAATCCACAGGACCCCCAGCACTGTGACAGCTCAACCCAGTGACCGGACCATGATGTCCCTCAAATACATCACTGATACCTGCTTTACTGTAACACAGACCATGTGCACAAAGCAAACGTTACTCCACATCGTCAAATAAAATCACACACACACTCACGTACCTCCCGAATCACACACACACACTTGCGTACCTCTAGAATCTCACACACACACACTCACGTACCTCCCGAATCTCACACACACACACACACACACTCACGTACCTCCCGAATCACACACACACTCACGTACCTCCCGAATCACACACACACTCACGTACCTCCCGAATCACACACACTCACGTACCTCCCGAATCACACACACACTCACATACCTAACAAATCACACACACACTCACGTACCTAACAAATCACACACACACTCACCTCCCGAATCACACACACACTCACGTACCTCCCGAATCACACACACACACACACTCACGTACCTCCCGAATCACACACACTCACGTACCTCCCGAATCACACACACACACTCACGTACCTCCCGAATCTCACACACACACACACTCACCTCCCGAATTACACACACACACTCACATACCTCCCGAACCACACACACATTCACGTACCTACCAAATCACACACACACTCACGTACCTCCCGAATCTCACACACACACACTCACCTCCCGAATCACACACACACACTCACGTACCTCCCGAATCACACACACACACTCACGTACCTCCCGTGGCGGCAGGCAGTGTAGACTGATCCATCTTCACTCCCGACCACAAAGTTGTTCACATCACCCAGCGGAAAAGCCATGGAGGTCACTGCTACTGCCTTAGACTGCTTAAACACCAGCTCCAGACTGTCCTGGAACGCACACACACACACAGCATTAAGACTGACAAAACACTAGCTCTGCGATGTCCTAGAACTCACACACACACACGCTGCAGTCGTACCTGTGGTTGAGACAGCATGTCCAGGCTCCAGGAGCACATCTTTCCATCAGTCGAGATGCTGATGAGGTTGTGAGCATTCTGAGTCCCCACCACGTTCACACAGTACACTGGGTGCTGAACATCACAGGACACAGACACAGTTCAGTCTCTATGGGCGGCAGGTAGCCTAGTGGTTAAGAGCGTTTGGCGAGTAACTGGAAGGTTGATGGTTTGAATACCTGAGCCTTGAGCAAGGCACTTAACTCTAGAGGCTTCTGTTAAGAGCGTATGACAAATGTCAGTAGCTAACAGTAGCTTGTAAGCTAATATAATGTAAATAACTTCACAATTTGAAAGCTATTGAGCACTCTGCGTATGTTACCGTGTGAGCAGATGCAGAAAGAGGAGTTCTCTGTACAGGTGTTCTCTTGTTGCTCCTGTTGTCCCATAGGACGATCTGGCCTGAGTAAGTCCCACCCACGACCAGGTTAGGATGGAACCTGGCGAACGCTGCTGACATCACTGCAGACTGGAGGACAGGCAGAAGAAAAGGATTTTCGCAGGGCAGTGCGTGTGTGTGGTGGCACCTTCATTGGGGAGGACGGGTTTGTGGAATGGTATCAAATACATCAGACACAAGGTTTCCAGGTGTTTGATATCATTCCAACAATACATCAGACACAAGGTTTCCAGGTGTTTGATACCATTCCATTCACTCCGTTCCAGACATTATTATGAGCCGTCTTCCCATCAGCAGCCTCCCCTGGTGTGTGTGTATGCGCGTTCATGCGTTTGTGTACCTGGCAGTGGAAGGTGTATTCAGGTGTTGTCTTCTTGAACTTCATGTTCCAGACCAAAGCCACTCCGTCAGGCTCATGAGGAGCCTCCTCGTTGTTGTTGTAGGAAGCCACCAGCAGCTCAGGGTACTGAATCAAACAGGAGTCGAACACGAGATTAATATGAATCCGACAGTTCCATATAGTATATACACTGAGTGTAAAAAACATTAGGAACACCTTCCTTTTGCCCTCATAACAGCCTCAATTCGTTGGGGAATGGACTCTACAAGGTGTCAAAAGTGTTCCACAGGGATGCTGACCCATGTTGACTCCAATGCTTCCCACAGTTGTTTCAAGTTGTCTGGATGTCTTTTGGGTGGTGAACCATTCTTGATACACAGGAAACTGTTGAGCACGAAAAACCCAGCAGCGTTGCAGTTCCAGACACACTCAAACCGGTGAACCTGGCACCTACTACATACCCTTTTCATTCAGTCTATTTCATGGAAAGAACAGGTTTTGTACACTCAGTGTATATTTACAATCATTACACACTGTCTTACCTGAGGAGACCAGTCCAGACAGGTGACCACCCTGTTCTTGGACCAACGTTCGTCAGAGAACGCCCTGTTCAGAGACATCTTAGCCCCCGCCTGCATCTCACTGGAAAAGAAGAACGAGAAGGAGAGAGGAGGGGTTAGAGAGGAGCAGGATGGGAGAGAGAAGAGGAGGGGGAGAGGGGAAGGAGAGAGGAGGGGAGAGAGAGGAGGAGGGGGTAGAGAGGAGCAGGATGGGAGAGAGAAGAGGAGGGGGAGAGGGGAAGGAGAGAGGAGGGGAAGGAGAGAGGAGGGGAGAGAGAAGAGAAGGGGGAGAGGAGAGTGGGACAGGGGAGAGAGAGGCCGTTAGGGAGAGAGGAGGTGTTTGTTGTTATTATTGATATTGATTATTGTACTAAAATGTTGAGGGAGCTAGCACACAAGCATTTAGCTGCACCTTTTATACCAGCTGGGAAGTGTGTGTGTGACTAATAAGAATAATAATTATTTGACAGTTTGGGGTGTCTCACCCCTCCTTGTCTTCCAGGTCTCGGCCGCTGTAGTCAAAGCAGACGTCTACTCGTTCAGACAGAGCCCGCTCCACAATCCTGCTCCCTCGATCGAAGAACGCCATGAATTCCTCCGAGTGGAGAAGCTGCATCTTCTCCTCTTCAGTCAGATCTTTGGGAGTGACTACAAACACACACACGAATATCAGCTGTGGTGTAGGCAGGGCTAGCCAGGTTAAAGTCAGTCTCACCTTCTTCCTGCTTCTCCTCCTGATCAGCTTTCTCCTCCTTGGACTCCTCTGCTGGCTTGGGCTCAGCCATCTCCTCCTCCTCTTCCTCCTCCGCTACAAACACCCCCACACACACAGGTTCAATATCATGCTCACAACAACACAACATACTTTTAAAAGTCTGTAAATTGCTGGTAACACATAAAACACAAGGACTACCTGGTTTGGCCTGTGTGTGTGTTTGTGTACAGGTGGGGGTCTGTGTCTCCTTGGAGTAGGACACAGACTGTTTGGGTGGGAAATCCACCTGGGTCACCTTTGCCATGCCAAGCCTCAAACTACGCCTGGAGACACATACATAGTCAGGGAGACACATACAAACCTAAAAACACAGCCACAAGATTATACAGACTCTCTCATGCACGTACACACAAGGTCGGAGACTCTTCCACATCCAAATACACCATCAGAAAGACAAACACTCTACATGCGCTAGCAGACAGCAATGTGCATGATGCAAACATGTCCACCAAGGAAAGACCAGGCCGAAGAAGAGAGGAGCAGTACCCCAGCCAAGTAGGGAATATGTCTTAGATAGTAAGAGAGAGAGAGAGGAGCAGTACCCCAGCCAAGTAGGGAATATGTCTTAGATAGTAAGAGAGAGAGAGAGGAGCAGTACCCCAGCCAAGTAGGGAATATGTCTTAGATAGTAAGAGAGAGAGAGAGGAGCAGTACCCCAGCCAAGTAGGGAATATGTCTTAGATAGTAAGAGAGAGAGGAGCAGTACCCCAGCCAAGTAGGGAATATGTCTTAGTAAGAGAGAGGAGCAGTACCCCAGCCAAGTAGGGAATATGTCTTAGATAGTAAGAGAGAGAGGAGCAGTACCCCAGCCAAGTAGGGAATATGTCTTAGATAGTAAGAGAGAGAGGAGCAGTACCCCAGCCAAGTAGGGAATATGTCTTAGATAGTAAGAGAGAGAGAGGAGCAGTACCCCAGCCAAGTAGGGAATATGTCTTAGATAGTAAGAGAGAGAGAGGAGCAGTACCCCAGCCAAGTAGGGAATATGTCTTAGATAGTAAGAGAGAGAGGAGCAGTACCCCAGCCAAGTAGGGAATATGTCTTAGATAGTAAGAGAGAGAGAGAGGAGCAGTACCCCAGCCAAGTAGGGAATATGTCTTAGATAGTAAGAGAGAGAGAGAGGAGCAGTACCCCAGCCAAGTAGGGAATATGTCTTAGATAGTAAGAGAGAGAGAGAGGAGCAGTACCCCAGCCAAGTAGGGAATATGTCTTAGATAGTAAGAGAGAGAGAGAGGAGCAGTACCCCAGCCAAGTAGGGAATATGTCTTAGATAGTAAGAGAGAGAGAGAGAGGAGCAGTACCCCAGCCAAGTAGGGAATATGTCTTAGATAGTAAGAGAGAGAGGAGCAGTACCCCAGCCAAGTAGGGAATATGTCTTAGATAGTAAGAGAGAGAGGAGCAGTACCCCAGCCAAGTAGGGAATATGTCTTAGATAGTAAGAGAGAGAGGAGCAGTACCCCAGCCAAGTAGGGAATATGTCTTAGATAGTAAGAGAGAGAGGAGCAGTACCCCAGCCAAGTAGGGAATATGTCTTAGATAGTAAGAGAGAGAGAGGAGCAGTACCCCAGCCAAGTAGGGAATATGTCTTAGATAGTAAGAGAGAGAGGAGCAGTACCCCAGCCAAGTAGGGAATATGTCTTAGATAGTAAGAGAGAGAGGAGCAGTACCCCAGCCAAGTAGGGAATATGTCTTAGATAGTAAGAGAGAGAGGAGCAGTACCCCAGCCAAGTAGGGAATATGTCTTAGATAGTAAGAGAGAGAGGAGCAGTACCCCAGCCAAGTAGGGAATATGTCTTAGATAGTAAGAGAGAGAGGAGCAGTACCCCAGCCAAGTAGGGAATATGTCTTAGATAGTAAGAGAGAGAGGAGCAGTACCCCAGCCAAGTAGGGAATATGTCTTAGATAGTAAGAGAGAGAGGAGCAGTACCCCAGCCAAGTAGGGAATATGTCTTAGATAGTAAGAGAGAGAGGAGCAGTACCCCAGCCAAGTAGGGAATATGTCGTAGATAGTAAGAGAGAGAGGAGCAGTACCCCAGTAGGTCGGAGTCAGAGTGCAGCTGTAGAGTAGAGGGGTCAGGATCCCAGTGTAACGTCCTGATACAGCCACAACGCACCACCGGGGAGAAGCAGAGAGGGGGAGAGCAGGAGAGAAAAGTTAGATGAGAGAGAAGTAGACAGAGAAGGAGAGGGAGCGGAGAGAGAGATGGCGAGAGAGAAAACAGGGAGTGAGAGAGGAGTGGGAAGTGAAAGAGAGAAAGCAGACAAGTCAGAATTTACAAACCTGTTGTTAATAAATACTGAGCCAGGAAATACACTGAACTAAAATATAAACGCAACATGCAACAATTTCAAAGATTTTACTGAGTTACAGTTCATATAAGGAAATCAGTCAAATGAAAGAAATTAATTAATTAGGCCCTAATCTATGGATTTCACATGACTGGGAATCCAGATATGCATCTGTTGGTCACAGATACCTAAAAAAAGTAGGGGTGTGGATCAGAAAACCAGTCAGTATCTGGTGACCAACATTTGCCTCATGCAGCGCGACACATCTCATTCACAATGTTTACAGCAGCATTACGCTTGCCCACACGAAGCCATACACGCTTTCTGCCATCTGCCCGGCACAGTTGAATCCAGGATTTATTTGTGGAGAGCACACTTTTTCATTGTGCCGGTGGCCATCGAAGGTGAGCATTTGCCCACTGAAGTGAGTGACGACGCCGAACTGCAGTCAGGTCAAGACCCTGGTGAGAATGACGAGCACGCGTCCCTGAGGTTTCTGACAGTTTGTGCAGAAATTATTTGGTTGTGCAAACCCACAGTTTCATCAGCTGTCTGGGTGGCTGGTCTCAGACGATCCCGCAGGTGAAGAAGCAAGTGGTGGTCCTGGGCTGTGAAGAAGCCAGTGGAGGTCCTGGGCTGTGAAGAAGCCAGTGGAGGTCCTGGGCTGTGAAGAAGCCAGTGGTGGTCCTGGGCTGTGAAGAATCCAGTGGAGGTCCTGGGCTGTGAAGAAGTCAGTGGAGGTCCTGGGCTGTGAAGAAGCCAGTGGTGGTTCTGGGCTGTGAAGAAGCCAGTGGAGGTCCTGGGCTGTGAAGAAGCCAGTGGTGGTCCTGGGCTGTGAAGAAGCCAGTGGAGGTCCTGGGCTGTGAAGAAGCCAGTGGTGGTCCTGGGCTGTGAAGAAGCCAGTGGAGGTCCTGGGCTGTGAAGAAGTCAGTGGAGGTCCTGGGCTGTGAAGAAGCCAGTGGAGGTCCTGGGCTGTAAAGAAGCCAGTGGAGGTCCACGCCAGCCCATGTGGAGGTCCTGGGCTGGCGTGGTTACACGTGGTCTGCGGTTGTAAGGCCGGTTGGATGCCAAATTCTAAATTCTAAAAAAAACGACTATGGAGGCAGCTTATGGTAGAGAAATTAACATTAAATTATCTAGCGACAGCTCTGGTGGACATTCTTGCCATCAACATGCCAACTGCATGTGTTGTGTGACAAAACTGCACATTTTTGAGTGGCCTTTTATTGCCCCCCAGCACAAGGTGCACCTGTGTAATGATCATGTTGTTTAATCATCTTCTTGATATCCCGCACCTGTCAAGTGGATGGATTATCTTGGCAAATGAGAAATGCTCACTAACAGGGATGTAAACACATTTTTGCACAACATTTGAGAGAAATAAGCTTTTTTGTGCTGATGGAAAATATCTCGGATCTCAGCTCATGAAACATGGGACCAACACTTTACATGTTGTGTTTATATTTTTGTTCAGTGTAGTTAATCACATAGACACACATACCTAGAGTTTCCATCTCCAGAGTCCTGGCTTCCTGTCTCGCTGCACATTGATTTGGCTGAGGGAGACATAGGGGCGGGGACTAGATAGTGAAACAAACACGTATCCTCTGTTATTACTCTCAGAGGCTGGGCTGTTGAGTGAGTGAGTGAGTGGGTGAGTGGGTGAGTGAGTGAGTGAGTGAGTGAGTGAGTGAGTGAGTGAGTGAGTGAGTGAGTGAGTGAGTGAGTGATCAGTTGGTTAGTCATAAAATAAAAAAGGGGGAAGATACAAAAAAGGAAAAGAAATAAAAGGAGAAGAGAGAGAAAAGTAGGTGTAAGTGACATGCTGAGGCTTCATGCTGAAAGGTTTAATCAAAACCAGAAGAGAAAACAACAGAAAAGATGTGAAGAATTCTTTAACAATTCAACAAAACCAAGACAGGACAAACTGTGTGTGTGTGTGTGTGTGTGTGTGTGTGTGTCTCCTTACCATTGGTTATATCAGGGGCGATCCCCATGCTCTGCAGTAGAGCTTCAGCCTCTCTCCTCTTCTTCTCCAGGTCAGACGAGTCTGGTGCCCCAGCTGCACCCCCCTCCCCTCCCCGCTTAGAGTCAGACCCCTACAGGGGGGGAGGGAGGAAGGGGGGCGAGGTACCGTGAGGGGATTTGTTGAATGGCAGGGACAGGGAGACAGTAATATAATAAATACTGCATGTTGGCTATAACATAATAATCATATACTGATAGCCCCCACTCCTCTGCATCAAGCCAGCAGTCAGCAGGTTCTACATCATTCTTCTATTCTCTCTACTCACATCCTTCTTCTTGTTCTTCTCCTCCTCCTTTCTCTTCTTTTCCTCTCTGATTTGGGCCAGGCGTTGTTTCTTCCTCTCCAGCTCTGCCTTCAGCTCACTCTTATCCTGTTTATCTGCCATGCTATAAGAGAGGGGGAGAGAGAGAGAACAAGTCAATATGAGTTTGGAGATGTGTGCGTGTGTGTGCATGCGTGCGTGCGCTCGGGGTGTCACACTGGAACCATGTGAACACAAAGGGACAACTATTCATGACAATGTGTCCTTTATCTGTGAAATGTAATGTAAGAAACAAAGTAGTGACAGTATCTATGCTATGCCTACGTTAAGCTGGGTTGTTATTAGGCGGCATTCTGCCTTCTCCCTTCAGTTCTCAGCCATTAGCTTCGCCCATGACTGCCTCCTGTGAACTACAACACCGAAGCTGTGTATTCATGTTTAGAAACTTGAATAACCATCACCTGCGATGCGGCTTTCGAAACATAGGGCCTTTATCTTTCAGCGGGAAAGAATCATTAAAATGAAACAGGTAGACTTCCTGTAGCAGTTACAGATCCATACAGCTATGGTGCCTTACTGTAGCAGTTACAGATCCATACAGCTATGGTGCCTTACTGTAGCAGTTACAGATCCATACAGCTATGGTGCCTTACTGTAGCAGTTACAGATCCATACAGCTATGGTGCCTTACTGTAGCAGTTACAGATCCATACAGCTATGGTGCCTTACTGTAGCAGTTACAGATCCATACAGCTATGGTGCCTTACTGTAGAAGTTACAGATCCATACAGCTATGGTGCCTTACTGTAGCAGTTACAGATCCATACAGCTATGGTGCCTTACTGTAGCAGTTACAGATCCATACAGCTATGGTGCCTTACTGTAGAAGTTACAGATCCATACAGATATGGTGCCTTACTGTAGAAGTTACAGATCCATACAGCTATGGTGCCTTACTGTAGCAGTTACAGATCTATACAGCTATGGTGCCTTATTGTAGCAGTTACATATCCATACAGCTATGGTGCCTTACTGTAGCAGTTACAGATCTATACAGCTATGGTGCCTTACAGTATGGTGCCTTACTGTAGAAGTTACAGATCCATACAGCTATGGTGCCTTACTGTAGAAGTTACAGATCCATACAGCTATGGTGCATTACTGTATGGTGCCTTACTGTAGCAGTTACAGATCTATACAGCTATGGTGCCTTACTGTAGCAGTTACAGATCTATACAGCTATGGTGCCTTATTGTAGCAGTTACAGATCCATACAGCTATGGTGCCTTACTGTAGCAGTTACAGATCTATACAGCTATGGTGCCTTATTGTAGCAGTTACAGATCCATACAGCTATGGTGCCTTACTGTAGCAGTTACAGATCCATACAGCTATGGTGCCTTACTGTAGCAGTTACAGATCTATACAGCTATGGTGCCTTATTGTAGCAGTTACAGATCCATACAGCTATGGTGCCTTACTGTAGCAGTTACAGATCTATACAGCTATGGTGCCTTACTGTAGCAGTTACAGATCTATACAGCTATGGTACCTTATTGTAGCAGTTACAGATCCATACAGCTATGGTGCCTTACTGTAGCAGTTACAGATCCATACAGCTATGGTGCCTTATTGTAGCAGTTACAGATCTATACAGCTATGGTGCCTTATTGTAGCAGTTACAGATCCATACAGCTATGGTGCCTTACTGTAGCAGTTACAGATCTATACAGCTATGGTGCCTTATTGTAGCAGTTACATATCCATACAGCTATGGTGCCTTACTGTAGCAGTTACAGATCTATACAGCTATGGTGCCTTACTGTATGGTGCCTTACTGTAGAAGTTACAGATCCATACAGCTATGGTGCCTTACTGTAGAAGTTACAGATCCATACAGCTATGGTGCATTACTGTATGGTGCCTTACTGTAGCAGTTACAGATCTATACAGCTATGGTGCCTTACTGTAGCAGTTACAGATCTATACAGCTATGGTGCCTTATTGTAGCAGTTACAGATCCATACAGCTATGGTGCCTTACTGTAGCAGTTACAGATCTATACAGCTATGGTGCCTTATTGTAGCAGTTACAGATCCATACAGCTATGGTGCCTTACTGTAGCAGTTACAGATCCATACAGCTATGGTGCCTTACTGTAGCAGTTACAGATCTATACAGCTATGGTGCCTTATTGTAGCAGTTACAGATCCATACAGCTATGGTGCCTTACTGTAGCAGTTACAGATCTATACAGCTATGGTGCCTTACTGTAGCAGTTACAGATCTATACAGCTATGGTGCCTTATTGTAGCAGTTACAGATCCATACAGCTATGGTGCCTTACTGTAGCAGTTACAGATCCATACAGCTATGGTGCCTTATTGTAGCAGTTACAGATCTATACAGCTATGGTGCCTTATTGTAGCAGTTACAGATCCATACAGCTATGGTGCAATACTGTAGCAGTTACAGATCTATACAGCTATGGTGCCTTACTGTAGCAGTTACAGATCTATACAGCTATGGTGCCTTACTGAGCAGTTAAAGATCTATACAGCTATGGTGCCTTACTGTATGGTGCCTTATTGTAGAAGTTACAGATCCACACAGCCATGGGGTCTTACTGTAGCAGTTACAGATCCATACAGCTATGGTGCCTTACTGTATGGTGCCTTACTGTAGCAGTTACAGATTTATACAGCTATGGTGCCTTACTGTATGGTGCCTTATTGTAGCAGTTACATATCCATACAGCTATGGTGTCTTACTGTAGCAGTTACAGATCCACACAGCCATGGGGTCTTACTGTAGCAGTTATAGATCCATACAGCTATGGTGCCTTATTGTAGCAGTTACAGATCCATACAGCTATGGTGTCTTACTGTAGCAGTTACAGATCCACACAGCCATGGGGTCTTACTGCAGCAGTTACAGATCCATACAGGTATGAACCTTACTGTATGGTGCCTTATTGTAGCAGTTACAGATCCATACAGCTATGATGTCTTACTGTAGCAGTTACAGATCAATACAGGTATGAAACTTACTGTAGCAGTTACAGATCCATACAGCTATGAACCTTACTGTAGCAGTTACAGATCCATACAGCTATGAACCTTACTGTAGCAGTTACAGATCCATACAGGTATGAACCTTACTGTAGCAGTTACAGATCCATACAGCTATGGTGTCTTACTGTAGCAGTTACAGATCTATACAGCTATGGTGCCTTACTGTATGGTGCCTTACTGTAGAAGTTACAGATCCATACAGCTATGGTGCCTTACTGTAGAAGTTACAGATCCATACAGCTATGGTGCATTACTGTATGGTGCCTTACTGTAGCAGTTACAGATCTATACAGCTATGGTGCCTTACTGTAGCAGTTACAGATCTATACAGCTATGGTGCCTTACTGTAGCAGTTACAGATCTATACAGCTATGGTGCCTTACTGTAGCAGTTACAGATCTATACAGCTATGGTGCCTTATTGTAGCAGTTACAGATCCATACAGCTATGGTGCCTTACTGTAGCAGTTACAGATCCATACAGCTATGGTGCCTTATTGTAGCAGTTACAGATCTATACAGCTATGGTGCCTTATTGTAGCAGTTACAGATCCATACAGCTATGGTGCCTTACTGTAGCAGTTACAGATCTATACAGCTATGGTGCCTTACTGTAGCAGTTACAGATCTATACAGCTATGGTGCCTTACTGAGCAGTTAAAGATCTATACAGCTATGGTGCCTTACTGTATGGTGCCTTATTGTAGAAGTTACAGATCCACACAGCCATGGGGTCTTACTGTAGCAGTTACAGATCCATACAGCTATGGTGCCTTACTGTATGGTGCCTTACTGTAGCAGTTACAGATTTATACAGCTATGGTGCCTTACTGTATGGTGCCTTATTGTAGCAGTTACATATCCATACATCTATGGTGTCTTACTGTAGCAGTTACAGATCCACACAGCCATGGGGTCTTACTGTAGCAGTTATAGATCCATACAGCTATGGTGCCTTATTGTAGCAGTTACAGATCCATACAGCTATGGTGTCTTACTGTAGCAGTTACAGATCCACACAGCCATGGGGTCTTACTGCAGCAGTTACAGATCCATATAGGTATGAACCTTACTGTATGGTGCCTTATTGTAGCAGTTACAGATCCATACAGCTATGATGTCTTACTGTAGCAGTTACAGATCAATACAGGTATGAAACTTACTGTAGCAGTTACAGATCCATACAGCTATGAACCTTACTGTAGCAGTTACAGATCCATACAGCTATGAACCTTACTGTAGCAGTTACAGATCCATACAGCTATGAACCTTACTGTAGCAGTTACAGATCCATACAGCTATGGTGTCTTACTGTAGCAGTTACAGATCCATACAGGTATGAACCTTACTGTAGCAGTTACAGATCCATACAGCTATGGTGTCTTACTGTAGCAGTTACAGATCCATACAGGTATGAACCTTACTGTAGCAGTTACAGATCCATACAGCTATGGTGCCTTACTGTAGCAGTTACAGATCCATACAGGTATGAACCTTACTGTAGCAGTTACAGATCCATACAGGTATGAACCTTACTGTAGCAGTTACAGATCAACAAAGCTATGAACCTTACTGTAGCAGTTACAGATCAATACAGGTATGAACCTTACTGTAGCAGTTACAGATCAATACAGGTATGAACCTTACTGTAGCAGTTACAGATCCATACAGCTATGAACCTTACTGTAGCAGTTACAGATCCATACAGGTATGAACCTTACTGTAGCAGTTACAGATCCATACAGGTATGAACCTTACTGTAGCAGTTACAGATCCATACAGGTATGAACCTTACTGTAGCAGTTACAGATCCATACAGCTATGGTGTCTTACTGTAGCAGTTACAGATCCATACAGCTATGGTGCCTTACTGTAGCAGTTACAGATCCATACAGGTATGAACCTTACTGTAGCAGTTACAGATCCATGCAGCTATGAACCTTACTGTAGCAGTTACAGATCCATACAGCTATGGTGTCTTACTGTAGCAGTTACAGATCCATACAGGTATGAACCTTACTGTAGCAGTTACAGATCCATACAGGTATGAACCTTACTGTAGCAGTTACAGATCCATACAGGTATGAACCTTACTGTAGCAGTTACAGATTCATGCAGGTATGAACCTTACTGTAGCAGTTACAGATCCATACAGGTATGAACCTTACTGTAGCAGTTACAGATCCATGCAGGTATGAACCTTACTGTAGCAGTTACAGATCCATACAGGTATGAACCTTACTGTAGCAGTTACAGATCCATACAGCTATGAACCTTACTGTAGCAGTTACAGATCCATACAGGTATGAACCTTACTGTAGCAGTTACAGATCAATACAGCTATGGTGCCTTACTGTAGCAGTTACAGATCAACAAAGCTATGAACCTTACTGTAGCAGTTACAGATCCATACAGGTATGAACCTTACTGTAGCAGTTACAGATCCATACAGGTATGAACCTTACTGTAGCAGTTACAGATCAATACAGCTATGAACCTTACTGTAGCAGTTACAGATCCATACAGGTATGAACCTTACTGTAGCAGTTACAGATCCATACAGGTATGAACCTTACTGTAGCAGTTACAGATCCATTCAGGTATGAACCTTACTGTAGCAGTTACAGATCCATACAGGTATGAACCTTACTGTAGCAGTTACAGATCAATACAGCTATGGTGCCTTACTGTAGCAGTTACAGATCAACAAAGCTATGAACCTTACTGTAGCAGTTACAGATCCATGCAGGTATGAACCTTACTGTAGCAGTTACAGATCTATACAGGTATGGGTGCCTCGATCCGACAAAAATAGACTTCCGCTACACTTCCCGAGTTATGTTTACACACAGATGTTCGCAGAAAGATAGCTAATGTGCACATATGGTCACCTCTTGTCTTTTGTCTGTTTTCCGTAAACAACAAGCTCTGTCACATGGAGATATGGCTGTGTGGGAACGAACACTAAGCATAACTCTATCAAGGTGTGTGTCAATTTAACCTTTTTGTAAAAAAGGTATTATTATTTCTCAGTGATATGAAAGATAAGGTCCTTATGCTTCCAAAACCGTACCGCTAGTGATGCATAGCTATGCCTGTTAATGTTCAGACCCATGGCCGGCTCCAGGCATAAGAGACATAAGTGGTCGCTTAGGGCAGTATTTCCCAACTCTAGTCCTCCAGTACCACCAACAGTACACATTTTAGTTGACAAACACACCTGATTCAACTTGTCAGCTAATCATCAAGCCCTCAATGAGTTGAATCAGGTGTGTTTGTCCAGGGTTACAACTAAAATATGTACTGTTGTGGGTACTGGAGGAATGGAGTTGAGAAACACTGGCCTAGGGCCTCAGGCTGCTAACCAAACTGTTTTATTCTTTTTTAAATGTAGGTACTCAGTCGGGTCTCAACTTACTGTTGAGAGTAAAATAGTATAATACACACGGTGCAAGTTCAAAATGTGATTGTGCATCAGCAATTTTTCTCTTGTTATGTCAGTTAAATCAAATCAAATCAAATGTTATTGGTCACATACACATGGTTAGCAGATGTTAATGTGACTGTAGCGAAATGCTTGCGCTGTTAGTTCCGAACATGCAGTAATATCTAACAAGTAATCTAACAATTTCATAACAACTACCTTATACACACAAGTGTAAAGGAATTAATAAGAATGTGTACATAAAAATATATGAATGAGCGATGGCCGAACGGCATAGGCAAGATACAGTAGATGGTATAGAGGACAGCATATACATATGAGATGAGTAATGTAGGGTATGTAAACATTATATGAAGTGTCATTGTTTAAAGTGGCTGGTGATACATTTAATACATCAATTTCCATTATTAAAGTGGCTGGAGATTAGTCAGTATGTTGGCAGCAGCCACTCAATGTTAGTGGTGGTTGTTTAACAGTCTGATGGCCTTGAGATAGAAGCTGTTTTTCAGTCTCTCTGTCCCAGCTTTGATGCACCTGTACTGACCTCGCCTTCTGGATGATAGCGGGGTGAACAGGCAGTGGCTCAGGTGGTTGTTGTCCTTGATGATCTGACAGTCACTCAATTAGCCAGGTCAGCTAACAATTTATAGATTGGTAAATTAGTCTAGCCAGCTATCTAAACTTGTAGTTATCATGGCCGAATGCCGACTGGTCACGCAGGGCACGTGCCGAGGGGGCCCTCATTGATTTTGTTAGTCACTCTCACTCAGATATCATTAACATGGCATAAGTCATGGCAAAATGGATAGAATTGCAGGAAATTAGTTGTAAAACAAGGGGGAAATTCTCTGCCCTATGGCAAAATAAGTAGAGCTGCATGAAATGTGTTAGAAATGTTATTTCGGCCATATGGCAAAATGTGTAGAATTGCAGAAAACTTGCTTTATAACTGCAACATTTGTATCACGTTTTAGGGCCTCAGGCTGCTAGGGGGACACCAACCCTAACTGTTTTATATTTTAATGTAGGTACTCAGGGTCTCAATTTACTGTTGAGAGTTACAACAGTAGAATACACCAGGTGCCATTTGAAATTTGGTTGCATATCAGCAATTTTTCTTTTGATATGTCAGTCACTGAGAGTCACTGAATTAGCCATGTCATCTAACAATCTATAGATTGGTAAATTAACCAAATCTCAGTTTGGGCCTATTTAGACCGAGTGTCAGGGATTTTAACAAAACTCCCCCGTACAGAAGACACCTTCGTCCAATGTCTTACATGTAATGTAATGGAACTGAGTCATGATCAAGGTCTGTGTTATTATATTTTGATCAAAACGAATTCTGGTCAGATCTTATAATGGGCAGATGAGATAGAAAATGTAGGCCTATTTCTTGTCGTTGATTCATGACGTAGATACAATCATGAGATTACAACATTAACAAAAAAAGCTTGTTATTAATACCAAATTAATTATATGGTTGATTGGAAAGGTCAAACGGGTTGAGTAGGACATGGCTGATTGGCCACATCCCAGTTTCATCTGATTCTGCGATGGAGCAGTAGCTGCTGGCCCGCTGGCCAACAGTCAACATCACCTGTATTGGCAGTCAACGTCATCGGTGTCCCGGGAGTCAACGTCATGTGTTGGCAGTCAACGTCATCGGTGTCCCGGGAGTCAACGTCATCGGTGTCCTGCTCCATCTTCTTTTTAGAGTATGTGCTCGATGCCAACCTAGCCAGCTAACGGAGCACACATTGACTGAAGAGAAAGCCGCAACCCTTCATTTAAACTCGCTTAATTGTACAATGGTAATCTGATTATCCACATGTACATTTACTTTTGACAATAATCTCCTAGCCATTCTTGCAAGGCAAGGGCGTTAGCTAGCTAGCCGGCGATAAGCCTGACAGTGACAGCTAAATTAGCTAATTTAACCATCCTGTTACACGGTGACCGACTCGGACATGATCAAATCACGTATCACGGTTTTAAAATACTAAAACACGAAAGTAGCTAGTATATTTGCACTTACTTGATATAATGCTTTAAATTAAATCCAATTTGTATGGCGCTCCAGCAGTTAACGTTACAGTACTAGGTCGGTGATGGAACTGACAGCTCCACAAACAATGAGTGGATGATGTCATACCGAGAAAGGAATCATTTCCCCCAGACGCTGATCTAAGGTCAGTTGAGTGTTTATTCCCTCCTGGTTAAGGTTGGAATTCGGGGTGGATACTCTGATCCTAGGTCTGTGAATACGAGCAATTTCCAGACATATTTTTCTACATGGATGGGCCCTGAGGAAGGACAAAATTGTTAACGTGCATTTGAATCGTGTTCCTTCAAGTCCTTGCGAGCATTTGGCGCTAGATGGCGCCAATGGTTCATTCAAAGATATCAGCTTGACCCTGGCTCAATCTCTTGCACTCATCAAGGAGTTAGGCTAGAGAGTCATCCCTTGTAAACCCTTGTAAAGCTCTCATCAACATTAAAGTCTGGGCTAGACATGATATTTCAAGGTAGATCAGGTTTCAGGCATCTGTACTTTGGGGTCATTATGTCCCCTTTCTGATGTAACATGTCTTTAAGTTTGTAAACCTGTGTCCATAACACATGATTAATAGCTATATGAAATAAGAGATTAGTGGATTCGCATAAGACCTTCAACTGTGGTCAGTTTATTGCTTTGTATATCTACTAAAAAGGATAAACTATTATATCAACAGAACTATTGAGCAAGTTAAGGGTCATGGGTTGGGGTAAAAGTTAATGGTTTAAATTATGTTGGTTTGAAAGCATTGTACTTTGATCTTCCTCTTGAGCATGGCCAGATACTGATGACCGCACGTTCCTTATCCACTGGCTTATTGCAACTGCTTTTCAAAATGGCTGCCACCTTTCCCTCTCTGCCTTTCTTATAGACTGGCAGACATTTGATGCACTTGGAATGCTCTGGCTCTCATTACATGGCAGTATGCAGTAGTTTATTCTCTCTCTCCCCCTCTCTCTCCATTAATTAACTCAATTTCTATAGGGAATGGGTTATTTAAGCAATAAGGCCTGAGGGGATGTGGTATATGGCCAATATACCCCGTCTATGGGCTATTCTAAAGCACGATGCAACGAGGGGTGCCTGTAGATATGTAATGGTGTAATAATGTTATATGATGTACTGTTTTATCTTTTGTTTCATGTGTGATGTAAGTGCCTTATTGCGTTCGGACCCCAGGAATAGTAGCTGCTGCTTTGGCACAAACCCCCGAGGTGACTTATTGCTATTATAAACTGGTTACCAACGCAATTAGAAGACTCAAAACAAATGTAATAAGTCAAATGTAATAAGTCACCTCTGGGGTTTGTGGTCTATTGTCAATATACCACGGCTAAGGGCTGTATCCAGGCAATCTGCATTGCGTCATGCACAAGAACAGCCCTTAGCCGTGGTATATTGGCCATATACCACAAAGCCTTGAGGTGATTTATTGCTATTATAAACTGGTTACCAACCTAATTAGAAGAGTAAAAATAAATGTAATACGTCAAATGTAATAAGTCACCTCTGGGGTTTGTGGTCTATTGTCAATATACCACGGCTAAGGGCTGTATCCAGGCAATCTGCATTGCGTCATGCACAAGAACAGCCCTTAGCTGTGGTATATTGGCCATAAACCACAAACCCTTGAGGTGAGTTATTGCTATTATAAACTGGTTGCCAACCTAATTAGAATAGTAAAAATAAATGTTTCGTCAAACCCGTGGTATACGGTCTGATATATCAAATCAAATCAAATCAAATGTATTTATATAGCCCTTCGTACATCAGCTGATATCTCAAAGTGCTGTACAGAAACCCAGCCTAAAACCCCAAACAGCAAGCAATGCAGGTGTAGAAGCACGGTGGCTATTAAAAACTCCCTAGAAAGGCCAAAACCTAGGAAGAAACCTAGAGAGGAACCAGGCTATGTGGGGTGGCCAGTCCTCTTCTGGCTGTGCCGGGTGGAGATTATAACAGAACATGGCCAAGATGTTCAAATGTTCATAAATGACCAGCATGGTCGAATAATAATAAGGCAGAACAGTTGAAACTGGAGCAGCAGCACAGTCAGGTGGACTGGGGACAGCAAGGAGTCGTCATATCAGGTATTCCTGGGGCATGGTCCTAGGGCTCAGGTCCTCCGAGAGAGAGAAAGAAAGAGAGAATTAGAGAGAGCATATGTGGGATGGCCAGTCCTCTTCTGGCTGTGCTGGGTGGAGATTATAACAGAACATGGCCAAGATGTTCAAATGTTCATAAATGACCAGCATGGTCGAATAATAATAAGGCAGAACAGTTTAAACTGGAGCAGCAGCACGGCCAGGTGGACTGGGGACAGCAAGGAGTCATCATGTCAGGTAGTCCTGGGGCATGGGGGGGGCGCCAACCCAGACAGGATGACCACATCAGTGGATCAACCCACTCAGGTGACGCACCCCCTCCAGGGACGGCATGAGAGAGCCCCAGTAAGCCAGCCCCTGTAATAGGGTTAGAGGCAGAGAATCCCAGTGGAAAGAGGGGAACCGGCCAGGCAGAGAATCCCAGTGGAAAGAGGGGAACCGGCCAGGCAGAGACAGCAAGGGCGGTTCGTTGCTCCAGAGCCTTTCCGTTCACTCTCCCACTCCTGGGCCAGACTACACTCAATCATATGACCCACTGAAGAGATGAGTCTTCAGTAGAGACTTAAAGGTTGAGACCGAGTTTGCGTCTCTGACATGGGTAGGCAGACCGTTCCATAAAAATTGAGCTCTATAGGAGAAAGCCCTGCCTCCAGCTGTTTGCTTAGAAATTCTAGGGACAATTAGGAGGCCTGCCTCTTGTGACCGTAGCGTACGTGTAGGTATGTACGGCAGGACCAAATCAGAGAGATAGGTAGGAGCAAGCCCATGTAATGCTTTGTAGGTTAGCAGTAAAACCTTGAAATCAGCCCTTGCTTTGACAGGAAGCCAGTGTAGGGAGGCTAGCACTGGAGTAATATGATCAAATTTTTTGGTTCTAGTCAGGATTCTAGCAGCCGTATTTAGCACTAACTGAAGTTTATTTAGTGCTTTATCCGGGTAGCTGGAAAGTAGAGCATTGCAGTAGTCTAACCTAGAAGTGACAAAAGCATGGATTAATTTTTCTGCATCATTTTTGGACAGAAAGTTTCTGATTTTTGCAATGTTACGTAGATGGAAAAAAGCTGTCCTTGAAATGGTCTTGATATGTTCTTCAAAAGAGAGATCGGGGTCCAGAGTAACGCCGAGGTCCTTCACAGTTTTATTTGAGACGACTGTACAACCATTAAGATTAATTGTCAGATTCAACAGAAGATCTCTTTGTTTCTTGGGACCTAGAACAAGCATCTCTGTTTTGTCCGAGTTTAAAAGTAGAAAGTTTGCAGCCATCCACTTCCTTATGTCTGAAACACATGCTTCTAGCAAGGGCAATTTTGGGGCTTCACCATGTTTCATTGAAATGTACAGCTGTGTGTCATCCGCATAGCAGTGAAAGTTAACATTATGTTTTCGAATAACATCCCCAAGAGGTAAAATATATAGTGAAAACAATAGTAATCCTAAAACGGAACCTTGAGGAACACCGAAATTTACAGTTGATTTGTCAGAGGACAAACCATTCACAGAGACAAACTGATATCTTTCCGACAGATAAGATCTAAACCAGGCCAGAACTTGTCCGTGTAGACCAATTTGGGTTTCCAATCTCTCCAAAAGAATGTGGTGATCGATGGTATCAAAAGCAGCACTAAGGTCTAGGAGCACGAGGACAGATGCAGAGCCTCGGTCCGATGCCATTAAAATGTAATTTACCACCTTCACAAGTGCCGTCTCAGTGCTATGATGGGGTCTAAAACCAGACTGAAGCATTTCGTATACATTGTTTGTCTTCAGGAAGGCAGTGAGTTGTATATCACTGCTGTTAGCCAATCAGTATTCAGGGCTTGAACCACCCAGTTTATAATCCTGTTTACACAACATGAACTGTAATTTTATTTTGGGCTATTTTTGTGTGGATGGGAAGAGAATAGGATTGTGTGTGTTTTTGTTCACTCTATTATACGTATTAAATAGTCCTCTTCCTCTATAACAATGCCTGTAAAGGGTTATCACTCTGTAATAATGCCTGTAAAGGGCTATCACTGTAATAATGCCTGTAAAGGGTTATCACTCTGTAATAATATCTGTAAAGGGTTATCACTCTGTAATAATACCTGTAAAGGGTTATCACTCTGTAATAATATCTGTAAAGGGTTATCACTCTGTAATAATGCCTGTAAAGGGCTATCACTGTAATAATGCCTGTAAAGGGCTATCACTGTAATAATGCCTGTAAAGGGCTATCACTGTAATAATATCTGTAAAGGGCTATCACTCTGTAATAATGCCTGTAAAGGGTTATCACTCTGTAATAATGCCTGTAAAGGGCTATCACTGTAATAATGCCTGTAAAGGGCTATCACTGTAATAATGCCTGTAAAGGGTTATCACTCTGTAATAATATCTGTAAAGGGTTATCACTCTGTAATAATACCTGTAAAGGGCTATCACTCTGTAATAATGCCTGTAAAGGGCTATCACTCTGTAATAATGCCTGTAAAGGGGTATCACTCTGTAATAATGCCTGTAAAGGGCTATGACTCTGTAATAATGCCTGTAAAGGGTTATCACTCTGTAATAATACCTGTAAAGGGTTATCACTCTGTAATAATACCTGTAAAGGTATATCGCTCTGTAACAACACCTGTAAAGGGCTATCACTCTGTAATAATGCCTGTAAAGGTATATCGCTCTGTAATAATGCCTGTAAAGGGTTATCACTCTGTAATACTGCCTGTAAAGGTATATCGCTCTGCAACAATACCTGTAAAGGTATATCGCTCTGTAACAATGCCTGTAATGCTATTTCACTCTGTAATAATGCCTGTAAAGGTATATTGCTCGGTAATAATGCCTGTAAAGGGCTATCAATCTGTAATACTGCCTGTAAAGTGTTATCACTCTGTAATACTGCCTGTAAAGGACTATCACTCTGTAATACTGCCTGTAAATGTATGTCGCTCTGTAACAATACCTGTAAAGGGCTATCACTCTGTAATAATGGCTGTAAAGGGCTATCACTCTGTGACAATGCCTGTAAAGGGCTATCATTCTGTGACAATGGCTGTAAAGGGCTATCACTCTGTGACAATGCCTGTAAAGGGCTATCACTCTGTGACAATGCCTGTAAAAGGCTATCACTCTGTTACTGTTACCATGGAAACTCATCTCATGACATAACCTGATTTTTATCACGAGCAGGTGCATATCGGGTGTGTGTGTGTGTATATGTGTACCTCACTCGCTTTCTCAACCAAATACAACATATTTCCTGATGCAACTTACTTGGAACACACACAGACTCTCCATCAAATATATCAAACCTTCCAACAAACAAGCTCCCGTTCAGAGAAAATATTAAATATGAAATATCCACACATTGTTTCATTCAAGCCTGCTGATGTAATGTATTCATTGGCATAAAACAGTGAGTGTAGTGATTGTAAATAATATCATGCTTATCCTCTACCCCCAGACCTACTGTAGGTGCAAGAGTCAAAACAAATCACATTTTATTTGTCACATGCTTGGAAAACAACAGGTATAGACTAACAGTGAAATGCTTACGGGCCCTTCCCAACAATGTAGAGAGAAAGAGAAATAATAGATAAGTAATAATAAATACACAATAGTGAGTACGTGTGTGATGATCATCTTAACCATTCTCTATGATAACTTTGTGCTGTCAGAATCATATAGACTTATCTGTTACCGAGAGAGCTCGTCAGTGGAACCCACAGTGAGTCTGTTGTTATGTTATTTAACATTTATTTTATCAGGGAGTCATACTGAGACCAAGTTCTCTTTTACAGATGAGCTCTGAATATCAGAAATGATAGAAAATACACACATCAACGTTGTTCAGTCTGCCATTAACCTGCCTTCGCCTGGTCGGCTCCATTTGGGTGTAAAGAGTTAAGTCACCCAATGACCAACACAAACACATCCAAATAAAGGTGTGAGTGTGTGTGTGTGTGTGTGAATTCCACAGTGACGTCACAAAAGCTTCACCACAACAACATAACATATAGACCTAGCTGGCTGATGCATTGCACCAGATTTGGAACAAAGCATTTTCTCCATCTGTAGATCATAACATTGTCCTCCTTCATCAAGCATGTTCACTTCTTTTTTTATAAGATTCATTTTTAATATGGGCCAATACAACAATACTCATGTTTTCAACTTGCCAGTGTGTAGTGGAATTCAACCATGCACACAGCCCACACACACACCAAGTGAACAGCCTTCGGAAACAAATCCTGACATCTGAAAATGCCTGTAGTCAGAAGCCGTTTTTCAATGGATGTGTACTAAAGGCATTCATATATTTATACGAATAAAAGTATAAAGAAAATAAATTGTAGTCATGTAATTGTTCCTCTACCATTTCATTCAATATTTTGTTCGTGCGAGGAGAAATGAACTTGTGTGACTTACGGCCATTTTTGGGGTGTCGCTTCATTGTTTTCGCATCATCTCATCCACAGCACGAGCGAGGTGCGCGCCAATCATAGATATAGGCTTAGTAGATATTTTCGAGCCATGCATTTTTTGGGTGGTACATTTCTGGTAGCTGATCTGTAAATTGATACATCATCCAACATGGCTGAACAATATACATTGTCATTTAAATACACGTTATTCAAATGTGGCATAGAATTTTGAGATAATGATTGACCATACATTATTCGAACGGTCTAATTGGATATCGGTTCTATTGATATATTGCTATGGCGCTAACCTCGCGATAGCCTATTCCAGGATTGGAGCGCTGTTCGCGAACTGATGCTGACAGCCGCTCGATCGATGCAAAGGTTACATTTTATCCTAGCATGCTACTTCAAGACGCATACGCACTGCAGAGCTTACTGAAATATAAGTGTTTACAAAAAATGGTAAAAATTAGATTGATTTCCGTGGCTATGTAGCAGTTGCCTGATGGTGGATGCACTTTTGGGATTTCGGATTTGCACGGACGCCCGTGTGTCTGCTCTCTCACTAGTAAAGTGGCTTCATGAGTGTCCAAAGTAACAGTGGAAGTGGTGGTGGAAGTTTGGAGGCGACGCCATCTTGGTCGCAGCTATCCTCGTCCCTAACGATTTCTCAACAACACATAACGGCCACCACCAAGACCAAGGAAGGTAAATTCAGCAACGATGTCATTCGTCGAAGTCTGTTCGACGGGAAATTGATACTGTTTCCAGTTATATCGGCACAATTCGACGGAAATATGGATGTCAATGGATGCCGCAAATTGATGGCCGAACCTTGTCAGTTACAGTCAGTACAGTAGCTAGCTAACGTTACCTCGCTATAAAGGTGTCAGCACTCAGCTACAGTAGAACAATAGCGATGGAATATTCAGACAGGAGCAGACCGATTGAGTGGAAAACAAGTAGGACTGAGAGCAGTCTAGACCGCTGGACCGACAGATGGCCAAGCCCAAGGCATTGTTGTTTATGTAGTTAGCTAGCGATGTTGCCGAGACCTCTGATAAACAGCTGTGGGTAGCTAGTTGCCTTTAGTCTTCCGTCGAACAGCAATGCTACTGCAGGTCCATGCGAATCCATGCGAGTTATGATGAATTCAAATTCCTTGTTCTTTGCCAAACAAAGAAGTGTAGGCCTACATTCTGATCACTTCAACATCAGAACAATAATAGAATGTTGCTGTCATGCAACAGAACTAAAGCCTGTGACTCTGATGCCATCGAAACGGAAGTTTGTCACAGAGGCTCACGTTACTTTAGTATATTAGTGTGTCACAATTGTTACTGTTGCAAAATATTCCAATTGGGATTGTAATAACAATGTAACTATGGCTTCCTGCTGGACTGGGTTCAAGATGAGGCCTGGATGTGGTATTCCTGTGGACATATTTAGTGCTTGGCGGTTGTCAATGCATTATAACTGTTGTCTGGTTTCCCTTTACTTGCACCTCTGTCATAAGGTGTGTGTGTGTGTCAGTGTCAGGGTCAGACATTCCATGTTGTGTGTTTTGGTGATTCAGGAAGGCAAAGTTAACTCTTTGAGTTGAAGTTCAGGCCCACAGCTCAGCTGTTGAATCGGAGCTAATGTGCTTGTCTAGTCCAGTACCAAATACTGACTGCTAGGTTGTATTGGTCATACAGTCTAACATACTGTTGACACCTGATACATACTACAGTACCAGTCAAAAGTTTGGACACCTACTCGTTCAAGGATTTTTCTTTATTTGGACTATTTTCTACATTGTAGAATAATAGTGAAGACATCAAAGCTTTGAAATGACACATGGAATCATGTAGTAACCAAAAAAGTGTTGAAAAAAATCAAAATATATTTTAGATTCTTCAAAGTAGCCACTTGCTTTAATGACAGCTTTGCACACTTTTGGCATTCTCTCAACCAGCTTCACCGGGAATGCTTTTCCAACAGTCTTGAAGGAGTTCCCATATATGCTGAGCACTTGTTGGCTGCTTTTCCTTCACTCTGTGGTCCAACTCATCCCAAATCATCTCAGTTGGGATGGGGTTGGTTGAATGTGGAGGCCAGGTCATCTGATGCAGCACTCCATCACTCTCCTTCTTGGTTACATAGCCCTTACACAGCCTGGAGGTGTGTTGGGTTATTGTCCTTTTGAAAAACAAATGGTAGTCCCACTAAGCGCAAACCAGATGTGATGGTGTATCACTGTAGAATGCTGTGGTGGCCATGCTGGTTAAGTGTGCCTTGAATTCTAAGTAAATCACTCAGTGTCACCAGCAAAGCACCATCACTCCTCCTCCATGCTTCACGATGGGAACCACACATGCAGAGATCCTTTCTCCTACTCTTCCTCTCAAAAAGACATGGTGATTAGAACCAAAAATCTAAGGACAGATTTCCACCGGTCTAATGTCCATTGCTTGCGTTTCTTGGCCCAAACATGTCTTATTGGTGTTCTTTAGTAGTGGTTTCTTTGCAGGAATTTGACCATGAAGGCCTGATTCACACAGTCTCCTCTGAACAGTTGATGTTGAGATGTGTCTGTTACTTGAACTCTGTGAAGCATTTATTTGTGCTGCATTTTCTGAGGCTGGTAACTGTAATGAACGTATCCTCTGCAACAGAGGTAACTCTGGGTCTTCCTTTCCTGTGGCGGTCCTCATGAGAGCCACTTTCATCATAGTGCTTGCAACTGCACTTGAAGAAACGTTCAAAGTTCTTGAAATGTTCCCGGATTGACTGACCTTCATGTCTAAAAGTAATGATAGTTTCTCTACTTATTTGAGCTGCTGTTGCCATGATATGGACTTGGTGTTTTACCAAATAGGGCTGTTTTCTGTATACCACCCCTACCTTGTCACAACACCTCTGATTGGCTCAAACGCATTAAGAAGGAAAGAAATTCCACAAATAAACTTTTAACAAGGGACACCTGTTCACTGAAATGCATTCCAGGGGACGACCTCGTGAAGCTGGTTGAGAGATTGCCAAATGTGTGCAACACTGTCATCAAGGCAAAGGGTGGCTACTTTGAAGAATCTCAAATATAAAATATATTTTGATTTGTTTGATGCTTTTTTTGGTTATTACATGATTCCATGTGTGTTATTTCATAGTTTTCTTGTCTTCACTACAATGTAGAAAATAAAAAATAAATAAATTAAAACCTTGAATGAATAGGTGTGCCCAAACTTTTGACTGGTACTGTAAGTGCTATAGCTTGGTGCTGTCCATAATGTGTTCACTAAAAGCAGATAGGCTAAGTTGATGTGGGACTGGTGAAGTGCACTGCACTCAAACCATTTGCACTTATCTGATGTGCACTTATTTGAAGTGGATAGTAGTGTGAGACAGTCGGATACAGTTTGTTGTATCCTTACATGTGTTATGTTGTGTTTAGGCCCCATGGAGGAGCTGCACAGCCTGGACCCTCGCAGGCAGGAGCTTCTGGAGGCCAGGTTCATGGGTGCGGTCAGCGGCAACACCGTAGGAAGCAGCGCCAGCGGCGGGGCCAAGGTGACAGACACACCCGTTATTACGCAATTACTATCTCACACATAAATACTAAAACGCACACGTGCAGGTTTTTACTCATACCAGACACACCAAAACGTTTTTTTAAAAGGCAAGCACATGAAAATGACACATTACACACACTCTTAAACAGTTATGTCTGACTTGTCTGTATGTCCAGGGTCTGGCCAACGAGTGCTCCAACCACAGCTATGGCAGTCTCGGCTCTTCCAGCGACAAAGAGTCAGAGGTGAGACACACACACCATGCAGAGACGATGTCAGTGAGGGACGGGTCTGGCCTAGTTTCAGTGATTAGATGTCACACCATATCACCGACACACAGGTGGCTTACTCGCTGTTAAAAGAAAAGACGCCATTTAGTTTGAGTGGAGACAGGGAAGGCAGGCATTTTGTCTATGTAGCCATTTACATTTTTGGAACCATGGACAGTTAATCAGGAGACTGAATGATATCTTTGTTTGTCCTTGCATGACCCACCTCAATCTTTCTCTTTCCTCCCTGTTTCAACCTTCCTCGCTATCTTTCCTCCATCCCTGTCTCACTCTCTCCTCACTCTCTTTTGAATGTATCTTTCTCTACCTAGAACTCTGATATGAAGAGGGGGAGTTCTCCTGCATATTCTGTACGTACTCTTCCTTCCTACTGTCCTACCCCCCCACCACACACACACACACTCATACACTCTCTTCCTAAGGGGACACGCGAATGTCAGAATAGTGATTTACTATTTGTTTATTCTCAGACCCCTGAGAAGAAGCACTCTGAGTCGCCCAGAGGAAGGAAGAGGAAAGCTGACATCCAATCGGAGAACAGCCAGGGTATGACACATACATACAGTGCCTTCAGAAAGTATGCACACCCCTTGCAAAAAGGCATTACAATTGGAAGAAATTTGGCAAAGAAACAAACTTTGTCATGAATTCAAAGCATTGTATTTAAGGCAAATCCAAAACAACTCTGAATAGCCGAGTTACACTTTTGCCTAAATCTGCTTTATAATCTATGACAAGACTTGAAAATGGCTGTCTAGCAATGATCAATAACCAACTTGACAGAGCTTGACTTTTAAAAAGAATAATATGCAAATATTGTACAATCCAGGTGTGTAAAGCTCTTACAGACTTATCCAGAAAGACTCACAGCTGTAATCGCTGCCAAAGATGATTCTAGCATGTATTGACTCAGGGCTGTGAATACTTATGTAAATAAGATATTTCCATTTAACTAGGCAAGTCAGTTAAGAACAAATTCAAATTTTCAATGACGGCCTAGTTACAGTGGGTTAACTGCCTTGCAGAATGACAGATTTTTACCTTGTCAGCTCAGGGATTCGATCTTGCAACCTTTTGGTTACTAGTCCAACGCTCTAGGTTAGAGCGCCCCATTTTCAATACATTCGCTGAAGTTTCTAAACATGTTTTCATTTTGTCATTATGGGGTCTAGATGGGTGAGGAGAAAAATCTATTTCATCCATTTTGAATTCAGGCTGTAACACAACAAAATGTAAAAAGTCAAGGGGTTTGAATACTTTCTTAAGGCACTGTACCTGTTTTCTATGATTGTGTTTTGTAATCCCGTCTTGCATTTTATATTTGCATGTGATGTGTGTGTCTTTGTAATTACAGGGCTCATTTGTAAAAGAGACCTTGGTCTCAACCTGACTCCCTGTCAAAAATAAATAAATGCTTCAATAAAATAAAAACAACAGTCGTTATAAACAGGGGTGAAATGATCTGGTCAGGACCTGAAGGAATTTTAGATTCTCCTTGGTACTTGATTTATTTTCATTTCAAAGTCACTCACTCGCAAGCTCCCTGTCGGTAGTCGGGCCCTTCCATTAGACAATGTGTATTCTGAATGTCACATGGTATCACTCAGTTAAACAAGGTATATTGAATGTCACATGGTATCACTCAGTTAAACAAGGTATATTGAATGTTACATGGTATCACTCAGTTAAACAAGGTAAACTATATATACAAACGTATGTGGGCACCTCTTCAAATTAGTGGATTAGGCTATTTCAGCCACACCTGTTGCTGAAAGGTGTTTAAAATCGAGCACACGGCCATGCAATCTCCATAGACAAACATTGGCAGTAGAATGGCTTTACTGAAGAGCTCAGTGACTTTCAACGTGGCACCGTCATAGGATGCCACCTTTCTAACAAGTCAGTCCATTCAATTTCTGCCCTGCTAGAGCTGCCCCGGGCAACTGTAAGTGCTGTTATTCTGAAGTGGAAACATCTAGATGCAACAATGCTTCAGCCACGAAATGGTAGGCCACATAAGCTTACAGAACGGAACCGCCAAGTGCTGAAGCTCATAGCGTGTAAAAATGGTCTGTCTTTGGTTGCAACACCTTCTACCGAGTTCCAAACTGCCTCTGGAAGCAACGTCAGCACAAGAACTGTTCGTCGGGAGCTTCATGAAATGGGTTTCTATGGCCTAGCAGCTGCACACACACACAAGCCTAAGATTACCATATGCAATGCCAAGCGTCGGCTGGAGTGGTGTAAAGCTCTCCGCCATTGGACTCTGCAGCAGTGGAAATGTGTTCTTTGGCGTGATGAATTATACTTAACCATCTGCTGTCCGACCGACTATTCATGGTTTGGCGGATGCCAGGAGAAAGCTAACTGCCCCAATGCA
The DNA here is from genome assembly GCF_013265735.2 of Oncorhynchus mykiss. Taxonomy (NCBI): domain Eukaryota; kingdom Metazoa; phylum Chordata; class Actinopteri; order Salmoniformes; family Salmonidae; genus Oncorhynchus; species Oncorhynchus mykiss. The sequence goes on from NC_048572.1 coordinate 77,187,728, forward strand.
TTGTGCCAACTGTAAAGTTTGGTGGAGGATGAATAATGGTCTGGGTCTGTTTTTCATGATTCGGGCTAGAGCCCTTAGTTTCAGTGAAGGGAAATCTGAATGCTACAGCATACAATGACATTCTAGACGATTCTGTGCTTCCAACTTTGTGGCAACAGTTTGGGGAAGGCCCTTTCCTGTTACAACATGACAATGCCCTTATGCACAAAGCAAGGTCCATACAGAAATTGTTTGTTGACATTGGTGTGGAAGAACTTGAGTGGCCTGCACAGAGCCCTGTCCTCAACCGCATCGGACACATTTGGAACATTGACTGCGAGCCAGGCCTAATCACCCAACATCATTCCCCGATCTCACTAATGCTCTTGTCGCTGAATGGAAGAAATTCCCCGCAGAAATGTTCCAACATCTAGTGGAAAACCTTTCCAGAAGCCTGGAGGCTGTTTTAGCATCAAAGGGGCACAAACTCCATATTAATGCCCATGATTTTGGAATGAGATCTTCGACGAGCAGGTGTCCACATACGTTTGGTCATGTAGTGTATGTTCTGAATGTCACTCTCCGTTAAACAAGGTGACACAGTGTCATTGTTACATTCTGTTGTAAGGTCCCTGGGCTGTGCTAACCTCTGTATCTGTGTTAATGCGTTGCTAACCCACGGTATCTGCTCTGTGTTCTCCTCTACCACAGGGAAGACTTCCACACGGGGGCCCAAGATCAGTGACTACTTTGATGTGAGTGTCGTATTATGTAGTTGTTCCAGACTCGTTATTTATATGCACTTTGTGTTCTCTCTGTGTAAGTTAAACTAAATGTAAGCCTTCCATGGGCCAAGCTGGTTGGTCTTGACTCGCAAGATGTCTAGTGAGATGCAGCCTATGTGGAGTTGCCAGAAAACGCTAACATCCTGTTTTTAGGGATACAGTATTTTCAATCTAACTTCCATTTCCGCTGAAAAATGGAAGTAGGGACTCGGCTCAGGCATCTTTCTTTCTACACCTGCTATGTTAGGTTAAGTGAGATGATTGTGATTGGTTGACATTGTGAATTTCCCAACTTGAGACATTCTTCTATACACTATGAAAGTCCCATGTACTTCCTGGATCATGTCCCTTGCTGTTTTAAGAATGGGATTCCACAAATGTGTCCTCAAATTTATGCATGTCCTCAAATATTTGAGAAAGCAGTCATTTAAGATGCATGTAAAATGATATTCCTATTAGTGGATTATTTACTTCTACCCAATGCCTTTAAGGTTTTCCACAATGAAAAATATAATGCAATGGAAACCCTTTATTATTATTATTATTATTATTATTGTAATAATATATATGTTTTATTTTGAGATTTGTGTGTGTGTGTGTGTGTGTGTGTGTGTGTGTGTGTGTGTGTGTGTGTGTGTGTGTGTGTGTGTGTATCTATATAAAAATATATATATAAAAATTTTACTTTTTACCCCTTTTTCGTGATATCCAATTATCCAATTGGTAGTTAGTCTTGTCCCATCGCTGCAACTCCCGTACGGACTCGGGAGAGGCGAAGGTCGAGTGTGTCCTCAGAAACACAATCCAACCAAGCCGCACTGCTTCTTGACACACTACCCGCTTAACTCGTAAGCCAGCTCCACCAATGTGTTGGAGGAAACACAGTACAACTAGCGACTGAAGTCAGTGTGCACTGCGCCCGGCCCGTCACAGGAGTCACTAGAGCGCGATGGGACAAGAAAATCCCGGCCAGCCAAACCCTGCCCTAACCCGGACGACGCTGGGCCAATTGTGCGCTGCCTCATGGGTCTCCTGGTCTCGGCCAGCTGCAACATAACCTGGGATCGAACCCGGGTCTGTAGTGACGGCTCTAGCGCCTTACACTTCGAACACACCGACAGCGTCATTGCATTTTGGTACACCAGAATTACATTCATTTCCAATGAAACTCTGCGTTTGCCTTGCAGCGTTGCAAAGGCAGTTGCAGTGCGTTCATTGTGGTGCATGCGTTGGATTTATCGAATGTATGTGTCAAACTATATGTGTAGACAGCTTGACAGAAATGGTAGCAGAAGGTGAATGTTGAACTTTTGTTGCATACATTTTTAGATGATGCTGCGACTATTTTGCGCAGCGACTATTTTGCGCAACGGCGCTGTCGGTGTGTTGGAAGCATTAGACCGCTGCGTCACTTGGGAGAATGGAAAACTTTAATGAAAGCCATTAGGTAGAACAAAATTAATCCACAAATACAAATATAATTATACATATATCTTAAATGAATGCATTCAAAAACAGTATGGGGAATGATCCAAGAAGTAGGCGGGACTTTCATAGTGTATTGCTGGGCAATATATATGTGATGTCACTTCCTGTTCCTCACCCTGCTGTTTCCTATGTGTAGTTCCAGGGGGGGAGTGGCTCCAGTCCGGTGAGGGCTCTACCCCAGTTCCTCCGCTCACCACAGAACTCCCACCAAGGTGCTCACTCTGCACCTGGCTCTAACGTACGTATACACACGTGGTAGGACCTTTTTGGGCTTTGGTGTGTGTTTCCTCTCCTTGTTTATAACAGTGTTGTATGTGTGTTGTCTCTCTGTAGATCAGACAGAACAGCTCCTCTCCTACCAGTCTGTGTTTCGGAGATCACCTGATGAACCACAAAGCCTCCTCCAGCAAGTGTGTTCAGGTAAGACTGGCACACTATCTCTTTCCTCAAACTCTTATCACATCTCCTTACGCTCCTCATACCTGTCACACTTCTTTCTCACCTACTCCTCTCCTGTCTCTCTCCAGACAGAGTTGACAGGTCTGAAACTGGCTGCTCTGGAGAGCAACAAGAGTCTGGACCTGGAGAAGAAAGAGGGACGCATAGATGACCTGCTTAGGGTGAGTTTAGGTGCTAGTTAGGGTACTACAGGTGATGGGTAGAGGTTGTACCAGGTAGGATACTACAGGTGATAGGTAGAGGTTGTACTAGTTAGGGTGTTATAGGTGATGGGTAGAGGTTGTACTAGTTGGGGTACTATAGGTGATGGGTAGAGGTTGTACTAGTTAGGGTACTATAGGTGATGGTTGGAGGTTGTACTAGTTAGGGTACTATAGGTGATGGGTAGAGGTTGTACTAGTTAGGGTACTATAGGTGATGGGTAGAGGTTGTACTAGTTAGGGTACTATAGGTGATGGGTAGAGTTTGTACTAGTTAGGGTACTATAGGTGTTAGGGTACTACAGGTGATGGGTAGAGGTTGTACTAGTTAGGGTACTATAGGTGATGGGTAGAGGTTGTACTAGTTAGGGTACTACAGGGGATGGGTAGAGGTTGTACTAGTTAGGGTACTACAGGTGATGGGTAGAGGTTGTACTAGTTAGGGTATTATAGGTGTTAGGGTACTATAGGTGATGGGTAGAGGTTGTACTAGTTAGGGTACTATAGGTGATGGGTAGAGGTTGTACTAGTTAGGGTACTATAGGTGATGGGTAGAGGTTGTACTAGTTAGGATACTACAGGTAATGTGTAGAGGTTGTACCAGTTAGGGTATTATAGGTGATGGGTAGAGGTTGTACTAGTTAGGGTACTACAGGTGATGGGTAGAGGTTGTACTAGTTAGGGTATTATAGGTGATGGGTAGAGGTTGTACTAGTTAGGGTATTATAGGTGATGGGTAGAGGTTGTACTAGTTAGGGTATTATAGGTGATGGGTAGAGGTTGTACTAGTTAGGGTATTATAGGTGATGGGTAGAGGTTGTACTAGTTAGGGTATTATAGGTGATGGGTAGAGGTTGTACTAGTTAGGGTATTATAGGTGATGGGTAGAGGTTGTACTAGTTAGGGTACTATAGGTGATAGGTAGAGGTTGTACTAGTTAGGGTACTATAGGTGATGGTTGGAGGTTGTACTAGTTAGGTTACTATAGGTGATGGGTAGAGGTTGTACTAGTTAGGGTACTATAGGTGATGGGTAGAGGTTGTACTAGTTAGGGTATTATAGGTGATGGGTAGAGGTTGTACTAGTTAGGGTACTATAGGTGATGGGTAGAGGTTGTACTAGTTAGGGTACTATAGGTGATGGGTAGAGGTTGTACTAGTTAGGGTACTATAAGTGTTAGGGTACTATAGGTGATGGGTAGAGGTTGTACTAGTTAGGGTACTATAGGTGATGGGTAGAGGTTGTACTAGTTAGGGTACTATAGGTGATGGGTAGAGGTTGTACTAGTTAGGGTACTACAGGTTATGGGTAGAGGTTGTACTAGTTAGGGTACTATAGGTGATGGGTAGAGGTTGTACTAGTTAGGGTACTATAGGTGATGGGTAGAGGTTGTACTAGTTAGGGTAGTATAGGTGATGGGTAGAGGTTGTACTAGTTAGGGTACTATAGGTGATGGGTAGAGGTTGTACTAGTTAGGGTACTATAGGTGATGGGTAGAGGTTGTACTAGTTAGGGTACTATAGGTGATGGGTAGAGGTTGTACTAGTTAGGGTACTATAGGTGATGGGTAGAGGTTGTACTAGTTAGGGTACTATAGGTGATGGGTAGAGGTTGTACTAGTTAGGGTATTATAGGTGATGGGTAGAGGTTGTACTAGTTAGGGTACTATAGGTGATGGGTAGAGGTTGTACTAGTTAGGGTACTATAGGTGATGGGTAGAGGTTGTACTAGTTAGGGTACTATAGGTGATGGGTAGAGGTTGTACTAGTTAGGGTACTATAGGTGATGGGTAGAGGTTGTACTAGTTAGGGTACTATAGGTGATGGGTAGAGGTTGTACTAGTTAGGGTACTATAGGTGATGGGTAGAGGTTGTACTAGTTAGGGTATTATAGGTGATGGGTAGAGGTTGTACTAGTTAGGGTACTATAGGTGATGGGTAGAGGTTGTACTAGTTAGGGTACTATAGGTGTTAGGGTACTATAGGTGATGGGTAGAGGTTGTACTAGTTAGGGTACTATAGGTGATGGGTAGAGGTTGTACTAGTTAGGGTACTATAGGTGTTAGGGTACTATAGGTGATGGGTAGAGGTTGTACTAGTTAGGGTACTATAGGTGATGGGTAGAGGTTGTACTAGTTAGGGTACTATAGGTGATGGGTAGAGGTTGTACTAGTTAGGGTACTACAGGTTATGGGTAGAGGTTGTACTAGTTAGGGTACTATAGGTGATGGGTAGAGGTTGTACTAGTTAGGGTACTATAGGTGATGGGTAGAGTTTGTACTAGTTAGGGTACTATAGGTGTTAGGGTACTACAGGTGATGGGTAGAGGTTGTACTAGTTAGGGTACTATAGGTGATGGGTAGAGGTTGTACTAGTTAGGGTACTACAGGGGATGGGTAGAGGTTGTACTAGTTAGGGTACTACAGGTGATGGGTAGAGGTTGTACTAGTTAGGGTATTATAGGTGTTAGGGTACTATAGGTGATGGGTAGAGGTTGTACTAGTTAGGGTACTATAGGTGATGGGTAGAGGTTGTACTAGTTAGGGTACTATAGGTGATGGGTAGAGGTTGTACTAGTTAGGATACTACAGGTAATGTGTAGAGGTTGTACCAGTTAGGGTATTATAGGTGATGGGTAGAGGTTGTACTAGTTAGGGTACTACAGGTGATGGGTAGAGGTTGTACTAGTTAGGGTATTATAGGTGATGGGTAGAGGTTGTACTAGTTAGGGTATTATAGGTGATGGGTAGAGGTTGTACTAGTTAGGGTATTATAGGTGATGGGTAGAGGTTGTACTAGTTAGGGTATTAAAGGTGATGGGTAGAGGTTGTACTAGTTAGGGTATTATAGGTGATGGGTAGAGGTTGTACTAGTTAGGGTATTATAGGTGATGGGTAGAGGTTGTACTAGTTAGGGTACTATAGGTGATGGGTAGAGGTTGTACTAGTTAGGGTACTATAGGTGATGGTTGGAGGTTGTACTAGTTAGGTTACTATAGGTGATGGGTAGAGGTTGTACTAGTTAGGGTACTATAGGTGATGGGTAGAGGTTGTACTAGTTAGGGTATTATAGGTGATGGGTAGAGGTTGTACTAGTTAGGGTACTATAGGTGATGGGTAGAGGTTGTACTAGTTAGGGTACTATAGGTGATGGGTAGAGGTTGTACTAGTTAGGGTACTATAAGTGTTAGGGTACTATAGGTGATGGGTAGAGGTTGTACTAGTTAGGGTACTATAGGTGATGGGTAGAGGTTGTACTAGTTAGGGTACTATAGGTGATGGGTAGAGGTTGTACTAGTTAGGGTACTACAGGTTATGGGTAGAGGTTGTACTAGTTAGGGTACTATAGGTGATGGGTAGAGGTTGTACTAGTTAGGGTACTATAGGTGATGGGTAGAGGTTGTACTAGTTAGGGTAGTATAGGTGATGGGTAGAGGTTGTACTAGTTAGGGTACTATAGGTGATGGGTAGAGGTTGTACTAGTTAGGGTACTATAGGTGATGGGTAGAGGTTGTACTAGTTAGGGTACTATAGGTGATGGGTAGAGGTTGTACTAGTTAGGGTACTATAGGTGATGGGTAGAGGTTGTACTAGTTAGGGTACTATAGGTGATGGGTAGAGGTTGTACTAGTTAGGGTATTATAGGTGATGGGTAGAGGTTGTACTAGTTAGGGTACTATAGGTGATGGGTAGAGGTTGTACTAGTTAGGGTACTATAGGTGATGGGTAGAGGTTGTACTAGTTAGGGTACTATAGGTGATGGGTAGAGGTTGTACTAGTTAGGGTACTATAGGTGATGGGTAGAGGTTGTACTAGTTAGGGTACTATAGGTGATGGGTAGAGGTTGTACTAGTTAGGGTACTATAGGTGATGGGTAGAGGTTGTACTAGTTAGGGTATTATAGGTGATGGGTAGAGGTTGTACTAGTTAGGGTACTATAGGTGATGGGTAGAGGTTGTACTAGTTAGGGTACTATAGGTGTTAGGGTACTATAGGTGATGGGTAGAGGTTGTACTAGTTAGGGTACTATAGGTGATGGGTAGAGGTTGTACTAGTTAGGGTACTATAGGTGTTAGGGTACTATAGGTGATGGGTAGAGGTTGTACTAGTTAGGGTACTATAGGTGATGGGTAGAGGTTGTACTAGTTAGGGTACTATAGGTGATGGGTAGAGGTTGTACTAGTTAGGGTACTACAGGTTATGGGTAGAGGTTGTACTAGTTAGGGTACTATAGGTGATGGGTAGAGGTTGTACTAGTTAGGGTACTATAGGTGATGGGTAGAGGTTGTACTAGTTAGGGTACTATAGGTGATGGTTGGAGGTTGTACTAGTTAGGTTACTATAGGTGATGGGTAGAGGTTGTACTAGTTAGGGTACTATAGGTGATGGGTAGAGGTTGTACTAGTTAGGGTACTATAGGTGATGGGTAGAGGTTGTACTAGTTAGGGTACTATAGGTGATGGGTAGAGGTTGTACTAGTTAGGGTACTATAGGTGATGGGTAGAGGTTGTACTAGTTAGGGTACTATAGGTGATGGGTAGAGGTTGTACTAGTTAGGGTACTATAGGTGATGGGTAGAGGTTGTACTAGTTAGGGTACTATAGGTGATGGGTAGAGGTTGTACTAGTTAGGGTACTATAGGTGATGGGTAGAGGTTGTACTAGTTAGGGTATTATAGGTGATGGGTAGAGGTTGTACTAGTTAGGGTATTATAGGTGATAGGTAGAGGTTGTACTAGTTAGGGTATTATAGGTGATGGGTAGAGGTTGTACTAGTTAGGGTATTATAGGTGATGGGTAGAGGTTGTACTAGTTAGGGTATTATAGGTGATGGGTAGAGGTTGTACTAGTTAGGGTATTATAGGTGATGGGTAGAGGTTGTACTAGTTAGGGTACTATAGGTGATGGGTAGAGGTTGTACTAGTTAGGGTACTATAGGTGATGGTTGGAGGTTGTACTAGTTAGGTTACTATAGGTGATGGGTAGAGGTTGTACTAGTTAGGGTACTATAGGTGATGGGTAGAGGTTGTACTAGTTAGGGTATTATAGGTGATGGGTAGAGGTTGTACTAGTTAGGGTACTATAGGTGATGGGTAGAGGTTGTACTAGTTAGGGTACTATAGGTGATGGGTAGAGGTTGTACTAGTTAGGGTACTATAAGTGTTAGGGTACTATAGGTGATGGGTAGAGGTTGTACTAGTTAGGGTACTATAGGTGATGGGTAGAGGTTGTACTAGTTAGGGTACTATAGGTGATGGGTAGAGGTTGTACTAGTTAGGGTACTACAGGTTATGGGTAGAGGTTGTACTAGTTAGGGTACTATAGGTGATGGGTAGAGGTTGTACTAGTTAGGGTACTATAGGTGATGGGTAGAGGTTGTACTAGTTAGGGTAGTATAGGTGATGGGTAGAGGTTGTACTAGTTAGGGTACTATAGGTGATGGGTAGAGGTTGTACTAGTTAGGGTACTATAGGTGATGGGTAGAGGTTGTACTAGTTAGGGTACTATAGGTGATGGGTAGAGGTTGTACTAGTTAGGGTACTATAGGTGATGGGTAGAGGTTGTACTAGTTAGGGTACTATAGGTGATGGGTAGAGGTTGTACTAGTTAGGGTATTATAGGTGATGGGTAGAGGTTGTACTAGTTAGGGTACTATAGGTGATGGGTAGAGGTTGTACTAGTTAGGGTACTATAGGTGATGGGTAGAGGTTGTACTAGTTAGGGTACTATAGGTGTTAGGGTACTATAGGTGATGGGTAGAGGTTGTACTAGTTAGGGTACTATAGGTGATGGGTAGAGGTTGTACTAGTTAGGGTACTATAGGTGTTAGGGTACTATAGGTGATGGGTAGAGGTTGTACTAGTTAGGGTACTATAGGTGATGGGTAGAGGTTGTACTAGTTAGGGTACTATAGGTGATGGGTAGAGGTTGTACTAGTTAGGGTACTACAGGTTATGGGTAGAGGTTGTACTAGTTAGGGTACTATAGGTGATGGGTAGAGGTTGTACTAGTTAGGGTACTATAGGTGATGGGTAGAGGTTGTACTAGTTAGGGTACTATAGGTGATGGTTGGAGGTTGTACTAGTTAGGTTACTATAGGTGATGGGTAGAGGTTGTACTAGTTAGGGTACTATAGGTGATGGGTAGAGGTTGTACTAGTTAGGGTACTATAGGTGATGGGTAGAGGTTGTACTAGTTAGGGTACTATAGGTGATGGGTAGAGGTTGTACTAGTTAGGGTACTATAGGTGATGGGTAGAGGTTGTACTAGTTAGGGTACTATAGGTGATGGGTAGAGGTTGTACTAGTTAGGGTACTATAGGTGATGGGTAGAGGTTGTACTAGTTAGGGTACTATAGGTGATGGGTAGAGGTTGTACTAGTTAGGGTACTATAGGTGATGGGTAGAGGTTGTACTAGTTAGGGTACTATAGGTGATGGGTAGAGGTTGTACTAGTTAGGGTATTATAGGTGATGGGTAGAGGTTGTACTAGTTAGGGTATTATAGGTGATGGGTAGAGGTTGTACTAGTTAGGGTATTATAGGTGATGGGTAGAGGTTGTACTAGTTAGGGTATTATAGGTGATGGGTAGAGGTTGTACTAGTTAGGGTATTATAGGTGATGGGTAGAGGTTGTACTAGTTAGGGTATTATAGGTGATGGGTAGAGGTTGTACTAGTTAGGGTACTATAGGTGATGGGTAGAGGTTGTACTAGTTAGGGTACTATAGGTGATGGTTGGAGGTTGTACTAGTTAGGTTACTATAGGTGATGGGTAGAGGTTGTACTAGTTAGGGTACTATAGGTGATGGGTAGAGGTTGTACTAGTTAGGGTATTATAGGTGATGGGTAGAGGTTGTACTAGTTAGGGTACTATAGGTGATGGGTAGAGGTTGTACTAGTTAGGGTACTATAGGTGATGGGTAGAGGTTGTACTAGTTAGGGTACTATAAGTGTTAGGGTACTATAGGTGATGGGTAGAGGTTGTACTAGTTAGGGTACTATAGGTGATGGGTAGAGGTTGTACTAGTTAGGGTACTATAGGTGATGGGTAGAGGTTGTACTAGTTAGGGTACTACAGGTTATGGGTAGAGGTTGTACTAGTTAGGGTACTATAGGTGATGGGTAGAGGTTGTACTAGTTAGGGTACTATAGGTGATGGGTAGAGGTTGTACTAGTTAGGGTACTATAGGTGATGGGTAGAGGTTGTACTAGTTAGGGTACTATAGGTGATGGGTAGAGGTTGTACTAGTTAGGGTACTATAGGTGATGGGTAGAGGTTGTACTAGTTAGGGTACTATAGGTGATGGGTAGAGGTTGTACTAGTTAGGGTACTATAGGTGATGGGTAGAGGTTGTACTAGTTAGGGTACTATAGGTGATGGGTAGAGGTTGTACTAGTTAGGGTACTATAGGTGATGGGTAGAGGTTGTACTAGTTAGGGTACTATAGGTGATGGGTAGAGGTTGTACTAGTTAGGGTACTATAGGTGTTAGGGTACTATAGGTGATGGGTAGAGGTTGTACTAGTTAGGGTACTATAGGTGATGGGTAGAGGTTGTACTAGTTAGGGTACTATAGGTGTTAGGGTACTATAGGTGATGGGTAGAGGTTGTACTAGTTAGGGTACTATAGGTGATGGGTAGAGGTTGTACTAGTTAGGGTACTATAGGTGATGGGTAGAGGTTGTACTAGTTAGGGTACTACAGGTTATGGGTAGAGGTTGTACTAGTTAGGGTACTATAGGTGATGGGTAGAGGTTGTACTAGTTAGGGTACTATAGGTGATGGGTAGAGGTTGTACTAGTTAGGGTACTATAGGTGATGGTTGGAGGTTGTACTAGTTAGGTTACTATAGGTGATGGGTAGAGGTTGTACTAGTTAGGGTACTATAGGTGATGGGTAGAGGTTGTACTAGTTAGGGTACTATAGGTGATGGGTAGAGGTTGTACTAGTTAGGGTACTATAGGTGATGGGTAGAGGTTGTACTAGTTAGGGTACTATAGGTGATGGGTAGAGGTTGTACTAGTTAGGGTATTATAGGTGATGGGTAGAGGTTGTACTAGTTAGGGTATTATAGGTGATGGGTAGAGGTTGTACTAGTTAGGGTATTATAGGTGATGGGTAGAGGTTGTACTAGTTAGGGTATTATAGGTGATGGGTAGAGGTTGTACTAGTTAGGGTATTATAGGTGATGGGTAGAGGTTGTACTAGTTAGGGTACTATAGGTGATGGGTAGAGGTTGTACTAGTTAGGGTACTATAGGTGATGGGTAGAGGTTGTACTAGTTAGGGTACTATAGGTGATGGGTAGAGGTTGTACTAGTTAGGGTACTATAGGTGTTAGGGTACTATAGGTGATGGGTAGAGGTTGTACTAGTTAGGGTACTATAGGTGATGGGTAGAGGTTGTACTAGTTAGGGTACTATAGGTGATGGGTAGAGGTTGTACTAGTTAGGTTACTATAGGTTATGGGTAGAGGTTGTACTAGTTAGGGTACTATAGGTTATGGGTAGAGGTTGTACTAGTTAGGGTACTATAGGTGATGGGTAGAGGTTGTACTAGTTAGGGTACTATAGGTGTTAGGGTACTATAGGTGATGGGTAGAGGTTGTACTAGTTAGGGTACTATAGGTGATGGGTAGAGGTTGTACTAGTTAGGGTACTACAGGTGATGGGTAGAGGTTGTACTAGTTAGGGTACTATAGGTGATGGGTAGAGGTTGTACTAGTTAGGGTACTATAGGTGATGGGTAGAGGTTGTACTAGTTAGGGTACTATAGGTGATGGGTAGAGGTTGTACTAGTTAGGGTACTATAGGTGATGGGTAGAGGTTGTACTAGTTAGGGTACTATAGGTGATGGGTAGAGGTTGTACTAGTTAGGGTACTATAGGTGATGGGTAGAGGTTGTACTAGTTAGGGTACTATAGGTGATGGGTAGAGGTTGTACTAGTTAGGGTACTATAGGTGATGGGTAGAGGTTGTGTACTGTTGTGTGTTTATACCTGTATTGTTTTCCCTCCAGGCCAACTGTGACCTGAGGAGACAGATTGATGAACAGCAGAAACTCCTGGAGAAATACAAGGAGAGACTGAACAAATGCATCACAATGAGCAAGAAACTACTCATAGAGAAGGTGTTGATTTGTTTGTATGGATGTCTGTTACTGACACAAGGCCATGTGCGATTGTGTAACTGGCGTCTATTTGTGTGTATGTAGAGCACCCAGGAGAAGCAGTCGTGCAGAGAGAAGAGCATGCAGGACCGTCTCAGACTGGGTCACTTCACCACTGTACGACATGGAGCCTCCTACACTGAACAGTGGACCGACGGATACGCATTCCAGAACCTTGTCAAGTGAGAATACACACACTTCACAAACCCACATATAATATACTGTATGTACATGGTCTGCTCTCCAAAGCATAATGAAACGATAACATTTCCTATGACCTGTTATGTGTGATATGACTTTCTTTTGACCTGTTATATGTGATTACTTTCTTATGACCTGCTATAACACTTTATAACCCCCCCACACACACGCACACTCTCTGTGTGTAGGCAGCAGGAGGGTATCAACCAGCAGAGAGAGGAGATTGAGCGTCAGAGGAAGCTGCTAGCCAAAAGGAAGCCTCCCAACCCCTCCTCCTCCCCCTCCCTCTCCTTAGGAACCACCTCCGAACCCAAACAGCGCAAAGCCAAGGTTGTAAACGGCAATGACCCCGACCCTTTCCTCAAACCCTCCCTGCCTCAGATGTGAGTACACACACACACTGAGGGACACACACACTTGTACATACAGGAATACATGCGCACGGGCAGATGGATACACACACTTTTGCGTTGTTGGTGCAGTGACGTTTATCAACATTTTTTTTTAGGTTGACTCTGGCTGAGTATCATGAGCAAGAGGAGATCTTCAAGCTTCGCCTGGGACACCTGAAGAAGGTTGGTTTCACTATGAACACAAACATGTTTGTTCAAAGTACTATTGTCCCGAATCCCAAAATGAATACAATTAACTGTCTGAGTAATGTGGTTGACTGTCTCTCAGGAGGAGGCTGAGATCCAGGCAGAGCTGGAGAGGTTGGAGAGGGTGAGGAACCTCCACATCCGAGAGCTGAAGAGGATCAACAATGAGGACAGCTCATCGTAAGTACAAGACAGGAAGACGCAATCATATAGAAATCCTGACCCCAGCACTGTCTCCTGGTTCAAAACCCAACCCTAGTGCCTACATATCCGTAGGCCAGTAGCTGTAGTGTGGCTGACTGCCAAGTTGATACTTTCTAGGTGTTCATAAGATAATAATTGTAATATATGCCATTTAGCAGACACATTTATCCAAAGCAACTTAGTCATGTGTGGATACATTTTATATATGGATGGCCCAAGCAGGAATCGAACCCACGACCCTTGGCATTGCAAGTGCCATGCTCCACTGACTGAGCCACAGCTCTTGTAGGTGTTATGTGGGTAAATGATCCTTTTATACTATAGGAAGCAGCCTGTTCAGTCTATCTGTCTGTCTGTCTGTCTGTCAGGTTTAAAGACCACCCCACTCTGAATGAGAGGTACCTGCTGCTGTATCTGCTAGGCAGAGGAGGCTTCAGTGAAGTCTATAAGGTATGGATTGACTACTGGTATGTGCTTGTGAATGATTATTAAGAGATTCTAGATCCATACTGTACCTGTGCTTGTGAGTGTTTGTCTGATGTGTGTTCTGTGTCTTCAGGCCTTTGACCTGTTTGAGCAGCGCTACGCAGCCGTTAAAATCCACCAACTCAACAAGAACTGGAGAGAGGAGAAGAAGGAGAACTATCACAAGTATGAGACGCAGAATTTACAACCAAGTTTACATCCAAGTTTTAAACGGTATTTGACCAGACTTGCTTACACACAATATTGTTTTCTGTCCCAGGCATGCCTGTAGAGAATACCGGATACACAAACAGCTGGACCACCCCAGAATAGTCAAACTCTACGACTACTTCTCCCTGGATACAGACACGTAAGTGGCGTTTTACCCCAAACATAGTACAGTTCTTTCACAGATCAGATGAAGGAGAGGAAGCCATTTTAGACTGTTGAGATGCCTCTTAGGTTATAGTTAATGGAGTCCATTGTATTCTCTGTTTCTCTCTGTTTCTCTTGCTCACACTCTTTCTCTGTTTTTCTCTTGTGGTGGAATTATTGTAATCGAGAGGATTACAAAAACAAACAAACTTAATTATTTAATTAGTGCAGTAATGGAGCTGGTCGGTAATCACCCCTGGAGGTGATCACTGAGAACTCAACAAATCAAATCAAATGTATTTATATAGCCCTTGGTACATCAGCTGATATCTCAAAGTGCTGTACAGAAACCCAGCCTAAAACCCCAAACAGCAAGCAATGCAGGTGTAGAAGCACGGTGGCTAGGAAAAACTCCCTGGTTTGAGCCACAGCATTTTATAACAAAGTCCATTCCTCTTCAGTCTACATGACTAACAACAGATGTATGGAATGGGTCACAAGGTTAAGATTTGTATGAAAGATACTTATAATTCACAGCAGACAGTATCTGTCCTCATTGTGTAGAGACCAAGGTCTGGCCAACCAACTCCATACTGGAGCCATCTCCCCTGGTACCTGAGTACAGAAACAATAACTCATGCTCTGGAATGCGGTATCACCCAAAGACATCGTAAATCTCCTGCCAGTGTTACATCTCCCAGAGGCCCACTTTCAGTTGGTACAGACACAATAGAGTTATAAGAACCCTCTATTCTGTTGCATAATATAACCATTTGATGCAATTACAACATTATAACATGATCTTGCAATTTTGCCATCACATGCCCCCATTTTGAGAGTCCTCTCAACTTAAAAGAAAATTACAACATTTAAAAAACATTAATTCACATGTAGAAAATGCATACGTTCTTCAAAAACCAAGAAGCATGAAAGCAATAACTCATTATATGGGTTCCTGCTCGTGACCGACTGACCAGAGATGGCGCCGACAGAGATGGTCGTCTCGCTTCGCGTTCTTAGGAAACTAGCAGTATTTTGTTTTTTTATGTATTAATACTTACGTTGTTACCCCAGGAAATGTTAAGTCTTATTACATACAGCCGGGAAGAACTGTTGGATATAAGAGCAACGTCAACTTACCAACATTACTACCAGGAATACGACTTTCCCGAAGCGGATCCTCTGTTGGACCACCACCCAGGAGAATGGATCAGATCCCAGTAGGTGACCCAAAAAAACAGCGCCGCAGACTGAGCGGCCTTCTGGTCAGGCTCCGTAGACGGTCACATCACTATCCGCTCCCGAGAATACTACTCGCCAATGTCCAGTCTCTTGACAACAAGGTAGACGAAATTAGAGCAAGGGTTGCCTTCCAGAGAGACATCAGAGATTGTATCATTCTCTGTTTCACGGAAACATGGCTCACTCGGGATATGTTATCAGAGTCGATACAGCCACCCGGTTTCTTCACGCATCGCGCCAACAGAAACAAATATCTCTCTGGTAACAGGAAGGGCGGGGGTGTATGCCTTATGATTAACGAGTCGTGGTGTGATCATAATAACATAGGACTTAAGTCATTTTGTTCATCTGACCTAGAATTCCTTACAATCAAATGCCGACCGCATTATCTACCAGGAGAATTGTCTTCGATTATAATCACAGCCGTGTACCCCCCCCCCCCCCCCCCCCCCCCCGACGCAGACACCTCGACGGCCCTGAAAGAACTGCATTGGACTCTATGTAAACTGGAAACCATATTTCCTGTGGCTGCATTTATTGTAGCTGGGGTTTTTTCACAAAACGAATATGAAAACAAGGCTCCCTAAAGTTTATCAGTATATTGATTGCATGACCCGGGCTGGCAGCATTCTGGATCATTGTTACTCTAACTTCCGCGACCCATACAAAGCCATCCTTTTGGCAAATCTGGACCAGGACTCCATTTTGTTGCTCCCAGCATATAGACAGAAACTTAAACAGGAAACGAACGCCAGTGCTCATGTCTGCTTGACGTTGGTCCGACCTATCGGATTACACGCTTCAAGGTTGCTTCGATCACGTGGACTGGGATATGTTCTGGATAGCCTCAGACAACAACATTGATGTTTACGCTGATTCAGTGAGAGAGTTTATTAGCTAGTGCATCGTTGATGTTGTTCCCAGGATGCCTATTACAACCTTCCTCAACCAGAAACCGTGGATTGATGGCAGCATTTGCGCAAAACTGAAAACCATTGCTTTTAATCATGGCAAGGCGACCGGAAAAATGAGCGAATACAATCAGTGTAGCTATTCCCTCCGCAAGGCAATCAAACAAGCTAAGAGTCAGTATAGAGACAAGCAGTCCCAATTCAGACACGAGATGTACAGTGGGGAGAACAAGTATTTGAAACACTGCCAATTTTGCAGGTTTTCCTACTTACAAAGCATGTAGAGGTCTGTAATTTTTATCATAGACGTACACCTCAACTGTGAGAGACGGAATCTAAAACAAAAATCCAGAAAATCACATTGTATGATTTTTTAAGTAATTCATTTGCATTTTATTGCATGACATAAGTATTTGATACATCAGACAAGCTGAACTTAATATTTGGTCCAGAAACCTTTGTTTGCAATTACAGAGATCATACGTTTCCTGTAGTTCTTGACCAGGTTTGCACACACTGCAGCAGGGATTTTGGCCCACTCCTCCATACAAACCTTCTCCAGATCCTTCAGGTTTCGGGGCTGTCGCTGGGCAATACGGACTTTCAGCTCCCTCCAAAGATTTTCTATTGGGTTCAGGTCTGGAGACTGGCTAGGCCACTCCAGGACCTTGAGATGCTTCTTACGGAGCCACTCCTTAGTTGCCCTGGCTGTGTGTTTCGGGTCGTTGTCATGCTGGAAGACCCAGCCACGACCCATCTTCAATGCTCATACTGAGGGAAGGAGGTTGTTGGCCAAGATCTCGCGATACATGGCCCCATCCATCCTCCCCTCAAGTGCAGTCGTCCTGTCCCCTTTGCAGAAAAGCATCCCCAAATAATGATGTTTCCTCCTCCATGCTTCACGGTTGGGATGGTTTTCTTGGGGTTGTACTCATCCCTCTTCTTCCTCCAACTCAAAACCTACATACGTCTACTTATGGGTTGTTTAAGTTGCATCTCATTATATTCCCAGTATTACTTTACAAATCTCCAGTTGTCGATTATACACACATACAACTCATCATATTTTCATATCTGATTACGTACTCACATCATCCATTCCATGTGTGTTTTCAAGGACTCTCCCCAGCTACGAAGCAGCGCTCCAAACATACTCCCAGTGGAAACAAAAAAATTAACTTTTATTTCCTGTACAATGACCAGCCTGTCATGGGATACTCAACGGTTCTCTAACCTCCCAGGAACCACGCAAAGTCTAGGCTCCCAGAAACTATAGACTTGCTGCTAACGTCCCTCTCTCAATACTGCCCGAGATATTCTATGATGGGCAGCGATGGAAATAACATTTAAGTCAACATTTTTTAACCAAATTTCAATCATCTTATTATGCAAATGTTTATCTTATTTACACACTCACACAGTACTGTTCCCAAACACATTCGGTTTATTTTTTATAACCTGCAGGAATAGTTTATAGCTTTCACATAGTTACTTAACTATTCGAAACCATTGCATACCATTAACTTATCTACTAATTATTATTTATCTCAGGCTCACACAGAGCCTTCATGATCACCCACACAGGGTTGATCGAATGCTTACACAGAACATGACTAAATAACCATCCACACAGGATTGGTAAGATGTCCTCACAGAACATCATTGAAAGGTTACCCACAGACTCAACCTATCGTGCCCACACAGAACGCTTCTACAAAGATTACCCTCACAGGATTTCAAACCCTGTCTATATGAACAGGGAAACCCATACCATTATCAAAATATAGCCTTATTAAGTGGTCCCACAACAGGGCGTTTGGTAAACAAATTGAAACGCTCGTGCAACTTCCAGCGGAAAGGTCGGACGAAAATTCCGCTGGAAGTTGCATGAGCGTTTCGATTTGTTTACCAAACACCCTAACAAAAGGAGGTATATGGACATAAATGATGAACTTGATCAAACAAATCAAACATTTATCGTGGAACTAGGATTCGTGGGAGTGTATTCTGATGAAGATCATCAAAGGTAAGTTAATATTTATAATGCTATTTCTGACTAATGTTGACTGCGCAACATGGCGGATTTTTGGCTCTGAGCTCCGTACTCAGATTATTGCATGGTATGCTTTTTCCGTTGTTTTTTTTAAACAAATCTGACACAGCGGTTTCATTAAGGAGAAGGTTATCTAAAGTTCCATGCATAACACTTGTATTTTCATCAACATTTATTTGGAGTATTTCTGTAAATTGATGTGGTTCTCTGCAAAATCACAGCATGTTTTGGAACTACTGAACATAAACACGGCAATGTAAAATGCGATTTTTGGATATAAATATGAATTTATCTAACAAAACATACATGTATTGTGTAACATGAAGTCCTATGAGTGTCATCTGATGAAGATCATCAATGGTTAGTGATTTATTTTATCTCTATTTTTGTGACTCCTCTCTTTGGCTGGAAAAATGGCTGGGTTTTTCTGTGACTTGGTGGTGACCAAAAATAATCGTTTGTGGAGTTTTCGCTGTAAAGCATTTTTTGAGATCAGAAACTGTAGCTAGATTAACGAGAATGTTATCTTCAAAATGGTGCCTAATACTTGTATGTTTGAGAAATTAGATTTATGAGATTTCTGTTGATTTGTATTTGGCGCACTGCAATTTCATTGGCTGCTGGCGAGGGGTACCCCGTTCCCAGACAAGTTAACAAAAGTTTTTATCAATTACATACATGTTAAAATTTGAACTTCACTAAAGTCAGATGCCTCGCAAGGCGTCACCTGCACTCTCATTCTTCATTCAATACGTTAACCTCAGCAATCCTACTGTGATCAACCCAGTACCACGGATCTGGACTTTTGGTCGCCCACAACTGGCTAATTAACAATCATGTCCAAGGATTCCGCACTTAAGAACACTCTCATCAACACAACTCAGTCCTGCTGAATTGGTCCACTCACACAGACAGCATCGTGAAGAAGGCGCAGCAGCGCCTCTTCAACCTCAGGAGGCTGAAGAAATTCGGCTTGTCACCAAAAGCACTCACAAACTTCTACAGATGCACAATCGAGAGCATCCTGGAGGGCTGTATCACCGCCTGGTATGGCAACTGCACCGCCCTCAACCGTAAGGCTCTCCAGAGGGTAGTGAGGTCTGCACAACGCATCACCGGGGGCAAACTACCTGCCCTCCAGGACACCTACACCACCCGATGTCACAGGAAGGCCATAAAGATCATCAAGGACATCAACCACCCGAGCCACTGCCTGTTCACCCCGCTATCATCCAGAAGGCGAGGTCAGTACAGGTGCATCAAAGCTGGGATCGAGAGACTGAAAAACAGCTTCTATCTCAAGGCCATCAGACTGTTAAACAGCCACCACTAACACTGAGTGGCTGCTGCCAACACACTGACACTGACTCAACTCCAGCCACTTTAATAATGGGAATTGATGGGAAATGATGTAAATATATCACTAGCCACTTTAAACAATGCTACCTTATATAAATGTTACTTACCCTACATTATTCATCTCATATGCATACGTATATACTGTACTCTATATCATCGACGGTATCCTTATGTAATACATGTATCACTAGCCACTTTATACTATACTATGCCACTTTGTTTACATACTCATCTCATTTGTACATACTGTACCCGATACCATCTACTGTATCTTGCCTATGCTGCTCTGTACCATCACTCATTCATATATCCTTATGTACATATTCTTTATCCCCTTACACTGTGTACAAGACAGTAGTTTTGGAATTGTTAGTTAGATTACTTGTTATTACTGCATTGTCGGAACTAGAAGCACAAGCATTTCGCTACACTCGCATTAACATCTGCTAACCATGTGTATGTGACAAATAAAATTTGATTTGATTTGATTTGCTAGTCACCCCAGCTGTGGCCCTCTTAAGGAACACCTCGCTCTAAGTGTACCCTCAACAGGGGCTTTTGTTATTTTTTTATGTTGTTTTTCTTTTTTATCTTTTCATCACTTGTTCAGTTAATGTTTAATTAGTACTATTAATTCTGTGCATGTCCAAGTCTCACCCTTAATCCAATTCTGTTTGAAATTATGTATCCATTCAGCTGACGCTCTCAGCCAGGTGGGGATCCGATCTGCTCCAAATAGTGGAGAATGGCTTTCCCCTGGTTGCATCTAATGCAACTACCTATGCACGGTTAACCTGAGTTTCACTGGGAACAATCAGATAAATTGAAGTTTATCATCCCATCCTCGTCGCCAAAATTGTGGTGGAATTTTTGTAATCAAAAGGAGAGACTAAGATTTCTTCAAAACAATCCAACTTTATTATTTAATTACTGCAGTAAGGGAGCTGGTCGGTAATCACCCCTGGAGGTGACCACAGAACTCAACAAGCTGGTTTGAGCCACTGCATTTTATAGCAAAGTCCATCCTCCTTCAATCTACATGACAAACAACAGATGTATGGAATGGGTTAAGATTTGAATGAAAGATACTTATAATTCACAGCAGACAGTATCGGCTGTAAAAACTGTTCTCATTGTGTAGAAACCAGGGTCTGGCCCCAAGACATCTCCCTGATATCACCCAAAGACATCGTAAATCTCCTGTCAGTGTTGAATCTCCCAGAGGCCCACTTTCAGTTCACACAGACACAATAGAGTTATAAGAGCCTTCTATTCTGTTGCAAAAACAACCATTTGATGCAATTACAGCATTATAACATAATCTTGCAATTTTGCTCTCACGCTTTCTCTTTCTCTCTGCCTTTAGGTTCTGTACGGTTCTAGAGTTCTGTGAGGGGAACGACTTGGACTTCTATCTGAAACAGAACAAGCTGATGTCAGAGAAGGAGGCGCGGTCTATCGTCATGCAGATAGTCAATGCCCTGCGATACCTCAACGAGATCAAACCCCCCATCATACACTACGACCTCAAACCAGGTACACACACACACACACATTCGCTACGACCTCAAACCAGTTACACACACACCACAGGAGGCTGCTGAGGGGAGGACAGCTCATAATAATGTCTGGAACAGAGTAAATGGAATGGTATCAAACACCTGGAAACCATGTGTCTGATGTATTTGATACCATTCCACTGATTCCACTCCAGTCATTACCACAAACCCGTCCTCCCCAATTAAGGTGCCACCAACCTCCTGTGACACACACTACAACCTCAAACCAGGCACACACACACTCGTTCACACAGTGACTCATGTTTGTGTCGGTGACATACACACATACTCAATTCACGCCTCTTGTCTGTGCAGGTAATATCTTGCTGGTGGATGGGACTGCATGTGGAGAGATAAAGATCACAGACTTTGGGCTGTCTAAGATCATGGATGATGACAACTATGGTGTGGACGGCATGGACCTCACCTCACAGGGAGCTGGCACATACTGGTGAGACACGACACACAACACATGACACACAAATAGTTATATTAGGTTTTTTTCTATTGTATATTGCTTTCTTCATGTTTTCCTCTTGTCCAGGTACCTTCCCCCAGAGTGTTTTGTAGTAGGCAAGGAGCCTCCTAAGATCTCTAACAAAGTGGACGTCTGGTCGGTCGGGGTCATCTTCTTCCAGTGCCTCTATGGACGGAAGGTAAGCACTCACACTCAATAGGGTACCTCTGAAGTGTACTCATTTTATTTTTCTCAGTGATCAGGGCCTAAAATGAACACCTGCCAAATGCAGGTAGATTTTGGCATTGGCGGGTAAGATGTCTATTTTACCAGCCACGTTGGCGGGTGGTCAGGGCTTCACAGTTTGAGCATTTCACTCGCATTTGTGAATAAAAAAACTTTAATTATGATAATGTATAGTCAAATACTGCAGTAGTTGTTTTCAAAGTAAAAGTTGGTCTAATTTACTTAAAGCAAAAATCTACTGAGACTTTGTCCTTATGTTTCTTGGCTATTTCCATTGTTTTGTTCACAAGCGAGGTTGTTTTCTATGTTTGAGTTTCTACTGCTAGGGAGAGAAGACAATGCTTCTACTAACTAGTCAGACTCAATCTCACAGGAACAAACATGACTGGAGGTTACCACGGTAACCCCCCCGCCCTTAAAGGGGCAGGTGAACATATTTGTCATCTGTGACACATCTGTCATCTGTGACATTTCGGTTAAAAGACTCAGGTCACAAAAAATGAAATTAAACAATATACCACATTACTTCTTATTAGTAATGCATTTATTGTTTTAGAAAAATTGCAAAGCATAAGCATCTGTAATTTCTTGTAAAATAATTTACCACAGTGGTTGGTAGACCAAAAGGTTAAATTTAGGCCCAGTCAGTTATACCTCAGTTTTGTTTTAACTGTGTGTGTGTTCATGCAGCCATTTGGCCATAACCAGTCTCAGCAGGACATCCTTCAGGAGAACACCATCCTCAAAGCCACCGAGGTCCAGTTCCCTGCCAAGCCCCAGGCCAGCACAGAGGCCAAGGTGACTCATACTTACTCTGAATTGTACACTCGTCAGGACATGTCTGAATGTGACTAGGACAGACAAAGCATGCGAAGCTGATCCATATTCTATAGATTAACTAACATCTCTCGCTCCATCTTCCTTCTCTATCTCTCCCTGTCAGGCGTTTATCCGGCGCTGTCTGGCCTACCGTAAGGAGGCTCGTTTCGACGTTCACCAGCTGGGCACTGACACGTACCTCCTCCCTCACATGAGACGCACCAACTCCTCAGGCTCCCTTCAGCCCGCCTCCTCCTCAATCTCCTCCTACTGAATGGCTGATGGACATGACTGACAGGCCCAACGGTCAATCCTATAGCAGAACTGATCCTAATATGGGAAATGGAGTGGTGTTGGGTATTCAGAATCCCCCAGCCGCAGTGAAAGGGACGTGAATTTGTTTGGCTGAATAGAATGGATGACACGTGAGATGGGGAAAGAGAAAGACAGAGTGGAGGTGGAGACAGTGCTAATGTTTCCAAGTAGCTTTGCACTGTGTTCTGATCCTGAAGGTGTACCTGCGAGAGAGAGAGAGAGAGAGAGAGAGAGAGAGAGAGAGAGAGAGAGAGAGAGAGAGAGAGAGAGAGAGAGAGAGAGAGAGAGAGAGAGAGAGAGAGAGAGAGAGAGAGAGAGAGAGAGAGAGAGAGAGAGAGAGAGAGAGAGAGAGAGAGAGAGAGAGAGAGAGAGAGAGAGAGAGAGAGAGAGAGAGAGAGAGAGAGAGAGAGAGAGAGAGAGAGAGAGAGAGAGAGAGAGAGAGAGAGAGAGAGAGAGAGAGAGAGAGAGAGAGAGAGAGAGAGAGAGAGAGAGAGAGAGAGAGAGAGAGAGAGAGAGAGAGAGAGAGAGAGAGAGAGAGAGAGAGAGAGAGAGAGAGAGAGAGAGAGAGAGAGAGAGAGAGAGAGAGAGAGAGAGAGAGAGAGAGAGAGAGAGAGAGAGAGAGAGAGAGAGAGAGAGAGACTCTACCCCTTGTGCATGCCATTGGACATGCTGTGTCAGTTGCCATGGGGACTTAAGTGGGGCTAGGCCACACCCCTTGCTAATGTTGAACTGGGCTCTTATTGGTGGAGAGGTAAACAAAAAGCAACACGGTTAGTTGTTTATTGGAATCCCCATCAGAAGTCCATTCCTAAATAGTCCACTAGCTTCTACTATAGAAGGCACTTCCTGTAGATCTGAAGGGATTGGATAGGCATTAAACTATCTCCACCTTGTGCCTGGATAGGCCAAGTGGAATGTTCTCCATATTGCTTAGACCTCTGCAGTCAGTTCAGATCTACACCAGTATGTTGGTGCTAGAGGTCGATTTGGGATGTGGCTTGAATCCCCAGAATAGATCAGTTGGTTTGCCAGACTCACAGTAAACCTTGGACTAAATTGCACTTATAATCAAGATGATTTGGTTTCATGGACATGACTTCTTGAAATAGTCCTGGACTAAGGCTAAGCTTCAGTCCCAGACTGTCGGACAGAAGCTCATATTTAATATGTTCATAAAGTCACGTTTTTAGATCTTGAATCAAGAATGAAATCTACTCCTGGATTAATATAATCTGGCTGTGTGAAAGAAGTTGGTTTTAGGCAGTTTAGGTCCTCCGTGGATCCTTCCCTCTACAATGTGCTGAGTGTTAGGCCTGTTCAGGCAATGATGTCTGTTTAGCAGAACACAATGAAACCATATAAGGATCAGCTTTATTGTAAAGATTAAGGTTTCAATACTCAAATCATCTGGAGGAAATTCAATGTACATTTCATGTGTAGGAGTGACATATCTGCAATCTCAGTCTGTACAGGGGGTCAAACACACTCAATGTACTGAACTCTCACTAGGCAGTGCCCCGTCTGCACCTGTTCTCAAATGAATAAAAGACAAAACGCCTAGAAACATAATTCTCTTATTTCCCACTTTGCTTTGAAATTGTACCCTTCCCTTACTCTGTTTTATTGTCTATTCTACCTTCACGTTTTATATTGTAGATGGGAAATAACAGGTGAAACGTTGAGCACATGCAAAGCTTTAGCAAGTCCCACTTGGTTTCTCATGTCTCCTTGTTCATTTGTGCTACAAAAGGATTTTTTTTTATTTTGCTGCTATGTAGATGTGGCTTTTAGTTAAGATCTATCTGTATGAGCTACCTCAGGTACAGATAGTGCAGACCCGTGCGAACAGGAACACTCTAGGGCCCTGAAGTGTATAGCCTACTCTTTAGTGGCCCTTTGAAGTGTACACTCCACTGTGGTGAGAAGAATAATGCTTCTGTATGCCAGGAGTTCCAATAACGTCAAACTGTTTTACCACAGCAATGTTTATTAGTAGTCTGGAAACCATGTGTCATATATATAAAGTTGTATAAAACTGTTCTATATGAAGGAAAAGCGCAGTTTGATGAAGGCTCTCTTCACTAACACTTTACTTGAAGTCTGTCATAAGGCCTGCGTAACACTGACATAACAGGTGTCATAAGGAGTTATTACAGCATATTGGTAGTGTACTGAATGTAAGTGTTTATATTGGAAGACTGGAGCGTTAAACAGACCATAAACAGGAGCCACAGCAGTTGAACACCATGTAAACTGGTTTCACCACTGTCTGATACATACAGATACGAGAATGAATGGGAGGCAATGTCAGGTCCTGTCATTCATATGCAATAAAGATTGCCCTACCAAGGTCACCGCCTTTGGTTTGTGCGCATAATGTCTCCCACAGACAACACACGTTTATCTAGAAAAGTTTTTCCTGATCCAA
Organism: Oncorhynchus mykiss; assembly: GCF_013265735.2. NCBI lineage: Eukaryota > Metazoa > Chordata > Actinopteri > Salmoniformes > Salmonidae > Oncorhynchus > Oncorhynchus mykiss. Next base: position 77,213,036 of record NC_048572.1, read on the forward strand.
GACTTGGATCGGTCAGATGCCGTAGTGGTCAGTCACACCTGATGAAAGCATGGCAGACAGATGCCATTTGTCAAAAGGCTGGGAGGTCAGTTACAACCATAGACTTGGATAACTTCGCATCGTTCCATTATGGCGTCTGTGAGCATCTCCATTTTGAACTAGTCAACTTTCATCTACGAGATGGCAAAAAGGGTGCATACTGCCACCTAGAGTGTGTTGTTTGAACAGGTAAAAAGCCAAGGTTGGAGATTTACTGCCACCTGGAGTTAAGGAATGTTTCCTCACTAGTTTAATTCATTGGCTGATCCCTCCTGATGACCTGGATGGAATTATGTGATCCTTCCTTAACCCATCAGAGGTCCCACCCAGTTGAAGTCCTCAATGGTGCTGCCCATACTAAAACAAGTCCTCTCTATAGTTACATGCTGGATGATTGAAGAAGGCTTCTTCAGCATGTTGTCTAGTGAGTAAACACTCGTCAGGAGAGAAAGGGGAAAATGTAAGGCTGTGGATTGAGGGATTAGGAGAGGAGTGTCAGGCCAGTCCAGGGGTAAGTGATGGTGTAATGTCAGTCCAGTCCAGGGTTCTCCACGGTAGTCTTGTCTCTGGGTCCTCCTGGCTCTGAATGGACCTGAGCTCTAATGTCCATCTGGTTCCAGGTCCTTCTGAGCCCGTTCCTGCTCCCAACGCTCTGGCTGCTCCTCCCTATTGCCACTGCAGAGCTCCCCGGCCCAGAGTCACTAGAGTCACCCTCCTCTGGAGGTTTGGAGCTTCTAGACTTGGAGTGGGATGATCGAGAGAGCTGTGGTGGGGAGAAATGATATTACATAATATCACTATTACTGTAGTGACAGTTACATTATTACTATTAATGTAGGCCTGCTAGTAGTTTAGTCATTAATTAATCAACTAATTAACTACCAGCCTTTCTACATATTGTGTGTGTGGTGAACGCTCACCTTTCTGATCCCTGTGATGGTGGTGAATGTTCCATGGTTGGGCTTACACCTGAAGTACCTGTTACCATGGAGACTGCCTTCATTTTCTCCACCTAAAGTTGAATAGGAAGAGGTGTTACCAGGGCTGGCTCCAGGAATAAGCAACATAAGCGGTCACTTAGGGCCCCGGGCAGCTAGGGGGCCCCCAAAGTAATAAATGTATAAGTATTATTTTAAAAATTAGAAGCTCAGTCGAGGTCTCAACATACTGTTGAGAGTTAAAATAGTAGAACACACAATGTGCAAGTTCAATGTGTGTTTGTGCATCAGAAATATTTTTCTTATGTCAGTCGCCATGTCAGCTGACAATTTTTAGATTGGTAAATGAATCTAGCCAGCTATCTAAACTTGTAATCATAGCCGAATACCGACCAGGCATGCAGGGCATGTGCCCAGGGGCCCTGAACTCCAAAGGACCCCCATTGAATTTGTTAGTCACTCTCACTCTGATACACTTCATGACCAAAAGCATGTGGACACCTGCTCATCGAACATCTCATTCCAAAATAATGGGCATTAATATGGAGTTGGTCCCACCTTTGTTGCTATAACAGCCTCCACTCTTCTGGGAAGGTTTTCCACTAGATGTTGGAACATTTCTGCGGGGACTTGCTTCCATTCAGTCACAAGAGCATTAGTGAGGTTGGGCGATTAGGTCTGGCTTGCAGTCGGGGTTCTAATTAATCCCAAAGCTGTTCGATGGGGTTGAGGTCAGGGCTCTGTGCAGTCCAGTTAAGTTCTTCCACACCGATCTACAAACCATTTCTGTATGGACCTCACTTTGTGCACGTGGGCATTGTCATGCTGAAACAGGAAAGGGCCTTCCCGAACTGTTGCCACAGAATCATCTAGAATGTTATTGCATGCTGTAGCGTTAAGATTTCCCTTCACTGCAACTAAGGGAACTAGTCCGAACCACGAAAAACAGCCCCCAGACCATTATTACTCCACCAGTTTTTTTATTTATTTTATTTATTTGTTACATGCGCCGAGTACGTAGACCTTATAGTGAAATGCTTACTTACAAGCCCTTAACTAACAATGCAGCTTTAAGAAAATAAGTGTTAAGTAGAAAATAAAAGTATCAAATAATTAAACAGCAGCAGTAAAACAATAGTGAGGCTTTATGCAGGGGGTACCAGGGAACAGAGTCAATGTGGAGGCTATATACAGGGGTTACCGGGGAACAGAGTCAATGTGGAGGCTATATACAGTGCCTTGCGAAAGTATTCGGCCCCCTTGAACTTTGCGACCTTTTGCCACATTTCAGGCTTCAAACATAAAGATATAAAACTATTTTTTTGTGAAGAATCAACAACAAGTGGGACACAATCATGAAGTGGAACGACATTTATTGGATATTTCAAACTTTTTTAACAAATCAAAAACTGAAAAATTGGGCGTGCAAAATTATTCAGCCCCCTTAAGTTAATACTTTGTAGCGCCACCTTTTGCTGCGATTACAGCTGTAAGTCGCTTGGGGTATGTCTCTATCAGTTTTGCACATCGAGAGACTGAAATGTTTTCCCATTCCTCCTTGCAAAACAGCTCGAGCTCAGTGAGGTTGGATGGAGAGCATTTGTGAACAGCAGTTTTCAGTTCTTTCCACAGATTCTCGATTGGATTCAGGTCTGGACTTTGACTTGGCCATTCTAACACCTGGATATGTTTATTTTTGAACCATTCCATTGTAGATTTGGCTTTATGTTTTGGATCATTGTCTTGTTGGAGGACAAATCTCCGTCCCAGTCTCCATCAGGCAGACTCCATCAGGTTTTCTTCCAGAATGGTCCTGTATTTGGCTCCATCCATCTTCCCATCAATTTTAACCATCTTCCCTGTCCCTGCTGAAGAAAAGCAGGCCCAAACCATGATGCTGCCACCACCATGTTTGACAGTGGGGATGGTGTGTTCAGCTGTGTTGCTTTTACACCAAACATACAAAAAGTTCAATTTTGGTTTCATCTGACCAGAGCACCTTCTTCCACATGTTTGGTGTGTCTCCCAGGTGGCTTGTGGCAAACTTTAAACAACACTTTTTATGGATATCTTTAAGAAATGGCTTTCTTGCCACTCTTCCATAAAGGCCAGATTTGTGCAATATACAACTGATTGTTGTCCTATAGACAGAGTCACGCACCTCAGCTGTAGATCTCTGCAGTTCATCCAGAGTGATCATGGGCCTCTTGGCTGCATCTCTGATCAGTCTTCTCCTTGTATGAGCTGAAAGTTTAGAGGGACGGCCAGGTCTTGGTAGATTTGCAGTGGTCTGATACTCCTTCCATTTCAATATTATCGCTTGCACAGTGCTCCTTGGGATGTTTAAAGCTTGGGAAATCTTTTTGTATCCAAATCCGGCTTTAAACTTCTTCACAACAGTATCTCGGACCTGCCTGGTGTGTTCCTTGTTCTTCATGATGCTCTCTGCGCTTTTGACGGACCTCTGAGACTATCACAGTGCAGGTGCATTTATACGGAGACTTGATTACACACAGGTGGATTGTATTTATCATCATTAGTCATTTAGGTCAATATTGTATCATTCAGAGATCCTCACTGAACTTCTGGAGAGAGTTTGCTGCACTGAAAGTAAAGGGGCTGAATAATTTTGCACGCCCAATTTTTCAGTTTTTGATTCAAGGGGGCCGAATACTTTCGCAAGGCACTGTACAGGGGGTACCAGGGAACAGAGTCAATGTGGAGGTTATATACAGGGGGTACTGGTACAGAGTTAATGTGGAGGCTATATACAGGGGGTACCAGGGAACAGAGTCAATGTGGAGGCTATATACAGGGGGTACCAGGGAACAGAGTTAATGTGGAGGCTATATACAGGGGGTACCAGGGGACAGAGTCAATGTGGAGGCTATATACAGGGTGTACCAGGGAACAGAGTTAATGTGGAGACTATATACAGGGGGTACCAGGACAGAGTCAATGTGGAGACTATATACAGGGGGTACCAGGGAACAGAGTTAATGTGGAGGCTATATACGGGGTGTACCAGGGAACAGAGTCAATGTGGAGGCTATATACAGGGGGTACCAGGGAACAGAGTCAATGTGGAGGCTATATACAGGGGGTACCGGGGAACAGAGTTAATGTGGAGGCTATATACAGGGGGTACCAGGGAACAGAGTCAATGTGGAGGCTATATACAGGGGGTACCGGGGAACAGAGTCAATGTGGAGGCTATATACAGGGGGTACCGGGGAACAGAGTCAATGTGGAGGTTATATACAGTGGGTACCGGTACAGAGTCAATGTGCCGGGGCACCAGTTAGTCGAGGTAATTGAGGTAATATGTAGGTAGAGTTAGTGACTATACATAGATAATAAACAGAGTAGCAGCAGTGTAAGAATGGGGGGAGGGGCAATGCAAATAGTCTGGGTAGTAGTCTGTGACTAGGGTGGCTGGAGTCTGACAATTTTATGACATTCCTCTGATACCGCCTGGCATAGAGATCTTGGATGGCAAGAAGCTTGGCCCCAGTGATGTACTGGGCCGTACGCACTACAGTCTGTAGTCCCTTGCGGTCGGAGGCCGAGCAGTTGCCATACCAGGCAGTGATGCAACCAGTCATCACCAGTCATGCTCTCGATGGTGCAGCTGTAGAACCTTTTGAGGAGGATCTGAGGACCCATGCCAGATCTTTTCGGTCTCCTGAGGGGGAATAGGTTTTGTCGTGCCCTCTTTATGACTGTCTTGGTGTGTTTGGACAATGATAGTTTGTTGGTGATGTGGACACCAAGGAACTTGAAGCTCTCAACCTGCTCCACTGCAGCCCCGTCGATGAGAATGGGGCCGTGCTCAGTCCTCCTTTTCCTGTAGTCCACAGTCATCTCCTTTGTCTTGATCACGTTGAGGGAGAGGTTGTTGTCCTTGCACCACACGGCCAGGTCTCTGACCTCCTCCCTCCCTATAGGCTGTCTCATTGTTGTCGGTGATCAGGCCTACCACTGTTGTGTCATCGGGAAACTTGATGAGTGCTGGGGTCGTGCCTGGCCATGCAATCATGAGTGCAGGAGGGGACTGAGCACACACCCGAGGGGCCCCCGTGTTGAGGATCAGTGTGGCAGATGTGTTGTTACCTACCCTTACCACCTGGGGGCGGTCCATCAGGAAGTCCAGGATCCAGTTGCAGAGGGAAGTGTTTAGTCCTTAGCTTAGTGATGAGGTTTGAGGGCACGATGGTGTTAAACGTTGCGCTGTAGTCAATGAATAGCATTCTCACATAGGTGTTTGTTTTGTCCAGGTGGGAAAGGGCAGTGTTGAGTGCAATAGAGATTGCATCATCTGTGGATCTGTTGAGTTGGTATGCAAATTGGGTGGGTCTAGGGTTTCTGGGATAATGGTGTTGATGTGAGCCATGACCAACTTTTCAAAGCACTTCATGGCTACAGACGTGAGTGCTACGAGTCGGTAGTCATTTAGGCAGGTTACCTTAGTGTTCTTGGGCACAGGGACTATGGTGGTCTGCTTGAAACATGTTGGTATTACAGACTCAGTCAGGGACAGGTTGAAAATGTCAGAGAAGACACTTGCCAGTTGGTCAACGCATGCTGGTTATCCATCTGGCCCTGCGGCCTTGTGAATGTTGACCTGTTTAAAGGTCTTACATCGGCTGTGGAGAGCGTGATCACAGTCGTCAGGAACAGCTGATGCTCTCATGCATGTTTCAGTGTTGCTTGCCTCAAAGCGTACACAGAAGTAATTTAGCTCATCTGGTAGACTCGTGTTACTGGGCAGCTTGCGGCTGTGCTTCTATTTGTAGTCTGTTGTAGTTTGCAAGCCCTGCCACATCCGACGATCATCGGAGCCAGTGTAGTACGATTCAGTCTTAGTCCTGTATTGACGTTTTGCCCATTTGATGGTTTGTCAGAGGGCATCGCGGAATATCTTACAAGCTTCCGGGTTGGAGTCACGCTCCATGAAAGCAGCAGCTCTACCCTTTAGCTCAGTGCGGATGTTGCCTGTAATCCATGGCTTCTGATTGGGTTATGTACGTATGGTCACTGTGGGGACGACGTCATCAATGCTGTTATTAATGAAGCTAGTGACTGATGTGTACTCCTCAATGCCATTGGAAGAATCCCAGAACTTATTCCAGTCTGTGCTAGCAAAACAGTCCGGTAGCTTAGCATCTGCCTCATCTGACCACTTTTTTTATTGACCGAGTCACTGGTGCTTCCTGCTTTAATTTTTGCTTGTAAGCAGGAATCAGGAGGATAGACTTATGGTCAGATTTGCCAAATAGAGGGCGAGGGAGATTTTTGTAAGCATCTCTGTGTGTGGAGTAAAGGTGGTCTAGAGTTGTTTCCTTCTGGTTGAACATTTAACAAGCCGGTCGAAATTAGGTAAACCGGTTTCCCTCATTGAGTGCGGTCTTAGTGCAAGCATCGGGTTGTGGTAGTAAATAGCTACGAAGAATATAGATAAACTCTTGGTAAATAGTGTCGTTTACAGCTTTTCATGAGATACTCTACCTCAGGTGAGAAAAACCTTGAGACTTCCTTAGATTTTGTGCACCAGCTGTTTACAAATATACATAGACCACCACCCCTTGTCTTACCAGTGGTCGCTGTTCTATCCTGCTGAAAAAGCGTAAAACCCACCAGCTGTATGTTATTCATGTCGTTGTTCAGCCACAACTCGGTGAAACATAAGATATTCCAGTTATTAATGTCCCGTTGGTAGGATATACGTGACCGTGGTTTGTCTATTTTATTATCGATTGATTTTACGTTGGCTAATAGGACTGATGGTAAAGGGAGATTACCCACTGGCTGTCGTACCCTTACAAGACACCCAGACCTCCGTCCCCAATATCTCTGTCTCTTTCTCTTGCGAATGATGGGGATTAGGGCCTTGTCAGGCGTCTTAAGTAAATCCTTGTGTCCGACTTGTTAAAGAAAACGTATTCCTCCAGTACGGGGTGAATAATCGCTGGCCTGATATCTAGAAGCTCTTTTCGGCCCCAAAAGAAACACATTAGCACAATTGGTTAGGGGACCGTAAAACGGTAGCCATCTCCTCCAGTGCCATTCATTATGCATTGGGGCAGGTAGTGTTCTCCTGGCATCCGCCAAACCCAGATTTGTCCGTCGGACAGCCAGATGGTGAAGCGTGATTGATCACTCCAGAGAACGCATTTCCACTGCTCCAGAGTCCAATGGCGTGAGTTTTACACCACTCCAGCCGACGTTTGGCATTGTGCATGGTGATCTCAGTCTTGTGTGCAGCTGCTCGGCCATGGAAACCTATTTTAGGATGCTCCTGACAAACAGTTATTGTGCTGACGTTGCTTCCAGAGGCAGTTTGTAACTCGGTAGTGAGTGTTGCAGCCGAGAACAGACACTTTACACACTTCAGCACTCTGCAGTCCCGTTCTGTTAGCTTGTGTGGCCTAATACTTTGCGGCTGAGCCGTTGTTGCTCCTAGATGTTTCCACTTCGCAATAACAGCACTTATAGTTGACCGGGGCAGAACATTTGACGAACTGACTTGTTTTGCCCGGCGTGGTGGGCCCCCAAAAGGCTAGAGCCACATCACAAGGGGCATACATCTGAAGCATCTGTTTAGAAGCCCCACTCACCACCAAATATGGTGATGAGAGGAAGTCCAGTGGCGCGAAGTGGGAGGAGATGAAACTTGACCGACATTGAATGTTTCATCGATGATAAAAAATGAGCACAATCTCAATACAGTTTTCTGTTTACAAAACGATAATCTGTTAAGAACTGAGAGCAAAGTTTTATAGACTTAACCCTTTGCCAAAGTTTTTTTTAGGGTGAATTGAGTTATTGCACACTCACACTAGGCGGAAAGCCTAATGGAAATATGCAAATCATTGCTAAAATGCACCAATAAGATCTCACTTGTGCTTGGCTCTGCCCACCTTCTTGCTTGTTCTGCCCACTATGCTTCATTTGCTCCCATTGGAAACGACCCCAATGATAAATCTTGGGTTAGAGCTAGGTTCAATCAGATTGACAATTTTTACATCCACATAGCGTTGTTTTGGCTGTGTGTGGTGGTAGAACTGCGTTAGAGCTGTCAAACCCACAAGCGGCTCGTTGCGTTACCTTATCACGGATACTGCCGTTGGAATGCCACCAAACCCCACGCGGCTATAATCTGACAAATCCCAAACAACTGCATTAGAAGTTCATGCAGCCTCATTACAAGTTCAAACACTCCAACTTGACGGATAAAATCACACCATCCAAATGTTATTGGTCGTATAAATATATTTAGCAGATGTTATTGCGGGTTTAATGAATTGCTTGTATTCCTAGCTCCAACAGTGCAGTAGTATCTAACAATACACATCAATACCCACAAATCTAAAAATAAAAGGTAATTAAGAAATATAGGACGAGCGATGTCAGAGTGTGTGTGTGTATGCATATACAGTTGAAGTCGGAAGTTTACATACACTTAGGTTGGAGTCATTAAAACTCCTTTTTCAACAACTCCTCAAATTTCTTGTTAACAAACTATAGTTTTGGCAAGTCGGTTAGGACATCTACGACAAGTCATTTTTCCAACAATTGTTTACAGACAGATGCATTCACTGTATCGCAATTCCAGTGGGTCAGAAGTTTACATACACTAAGTTGACTGTGCCTTTACACAGCTTGGAAAATTCCAGAAAATGATTTACCTACACCTTAGCCAAATACATTTAAACTCAGTTTTTCACAATTCCTGACATTTAATCCTAGAAAAAATGCCCTGTTTTAGGTCATTTGGGATCACCATTTTATTTTAATAATGTGAAATGTCAGAATAATATTTGAAATTATTAATTATTTCATATTTTATTTCTTTCATCACATTCCCAGTGGGTCAGACGTTTACATACACACAATTAGTATTTGGTAGCATTGCCTTTAAATTGTTTCACTTGGGTCAAACGTTTTGGGTAGCCTTCCACAAGCTTCCCACAATAAGTTGGTGAATTTTGGCCCATTCCTCCTGACAGAGCTGGTGTAACTGAGTCAGGTTTGTAGGCCTCCTTGCTCGCACGCACTTTCAGTTCTGCCAACACATTTTCTATAGGATTGAGGTCAGGGCTTTGTGATACCTTGACCTTCTTCCATAGTTATGCCTCTTGTCCAGATGGGAAAAGGCAGTGTGCAGTGTGATGGCGATTGCATCGTCTGTGGATCTATTGAGGCGGTATGCAAATTGCAGTGTGTCTAGGGTGCATGAAAACATGCAGTTGCCTAACATCAATGGTTTGATATTTGAGAATAATTATTTCTAACATCGATAGAGCCTAAACTTTCTAGCACTGTTTTGAACGAACGCAGTAGGGATAATAAGGGGGTGGTTTGTGACAGACAAGAGCAGCCGCTCACCTATATTTCAGCTCATACCACAGTTACACCTCCAACACCGCCAAAACATCTGCTATGCGGATGTCGACCAATGCTGGTTAATGCTCGATCTGATTGAATCCAGGCCTTATTTACCAGTATCTTTGGTGTTACTGTCACAGTTGTCATGGTGATGAGAATGCCAGATATTCACACACACCCTAAACACACACACTGCACACACACACACACAAACTCACTGGCTGTGTCCAATTCCACTCCGATATAGATGTCTGTAGACTCAGTGTTTTCCAGTGGTCCGATGAACCTCACAGCTCCTCTTCTCCTCTCCTCTCCTCTCCTCCTCCTCTCCAGCACTACACGGTCATTCACACACAGGCGGTGCTTCTTCCTGATATGCACATGCATGCACGAACGGACATACGCACCACACACAGTTAAGTTCTTTAAATCACAATTATTGTGAAATGAGTCATTAATACAGTATAATACGGTAATACACAGAAGAGAAACTAAAGCAAGAATAGAAGTGTACCTGGTGGTTAATGCCCTGGGGTCCAGCCCTCCTGCTGCTTGGACTGTGGACGAGGAGTCAGGACAGTCTGGGGCCAGACACCACCTCTCCTCCTCTTTTGTCTCCTCCATCGCTCCCCTCAGAGGTCCACATGAGGCACTTCTCCTTAGGACATTCTCTCTTTTCTGCTCACAAACAACAACAATATCAATGACAAAAAACAAACTACCACAAAAACAGCTCATCATAAAGGCTGTGACATCCTCATGTGTCCATTGTGAAGTATGATAATGAGGTCCAGCCTTCAGCGTGTGTTTTCGGTCTGATGTCTGTCCACCCTGCTCAGACGACAGGTTGCCCTTCTCCCTCCTCCTGACTGAAACACAAACAATGTCCTGACATGGTGAGCACACAGCAAAGACAGACTGAAACTTCACATTCTCCTTGGTCATAATTGCTATGAATAAAACAGACATTCCAATTCAAAGCACTGCTTCATTATGTAAAACAATTTACACCTCTTTCTCTGGGATTGCTGTCACTATGGGAGGAGTGAGGCATGATGGGTAAGGGTTGTGATCCCAGATCTTCTTCTACAGAGGGTAGAGTAAGTCTGTTGTCTTCTTGTCTCTTTTCTCCCCCTCTCTTCTTCACCCTCTCATCTCCTCTCCTGCCTTCCTTTCCTCTCCTCTCCTTTTCTCCTGGATCCTCCTTCTCATACTCTTTCACACAGGGCAGAACTGCTGTCTGACACAGAGAGAGAGAGGGTGGGGTAGTTTGTGTGTATACCTTTACGTGAGTGTTGACTTGTGAGAGAGATCATGTGTGTCATACATACCTGTCTCCTCTGAGGGGTGAGGTTGTGAAGGGGGACCAGAGGAGGGAGGCAGGGGGGTGTGGTGCTAAAGGATAGAGGGGGGAGGCAGGGGGGTGTGGTGTTAGAGCACAGGCTGCCCCTCCCAGAGCTGTATATGGAGGACACACTGGGGGAGACACTGGCTGGGGGAGAGGGGAGGTAGGGGGAGGAGGCGGCGAGAGAGACGGAGGGGAGGCAGGAGAAGGGAGAGGTGGAGTTGGTCTGGGATCTGTTGGAATCTAAGGGACCCACGGGAGCAGCCGGAGCAGTGGACAGAGAGCACATCAGCTCCTCTATTCGGGCCCTTTGGACCTCTACGGTCCTGTGCAGACTAAGATATGAGAGGAGGCGCACACACACACACACAGCAGAGTTAAGCAAAGGTCAGACAAACTCAACCGAAACAGTAAATGGTTAACTTTCTCATGGAGGAGGCAGCTGAAAACTGGTGTGAATCAGGCATGTGACAGTGGGAATTTGTTTGATACAACAAGCCTATGGTTCTCACCGTTGATTCTCGCGCAGTATCTCGGCTATACTCGAGCACAGGTGCACTGCACCTCTCCTCGAACCATTGATGAAGAACAGTACAGCTTGCGAGGCGACCTCCTTGTCCTCCTCAAGACCCCCTGACGAACTGCCCACTTGGTATAGGAAGGCAGAAATACTACAGTAGTAGAAAACTATTTGTCTATCACTTTATTACCTTTATTCAGTGGTTTTGTAGCAGTTATTGCAGCACAGCAAACAAATTGTCCCCATCACAGGCGTCCCTATTAAAAAAATGACAAGCTATATCGAATGTAGGCTACTTTACCAGTTTGACATGGTTTAGTGACGTCAACTTTAATCTAAGCTTTCTTATTCAAAGAAAAGCATAACTTCCAAAGCTGTAGCCTAGGTACCCGTGCAAGTCCCACCACGACTGAGTGAGCTCCAAATCATTGTTTCCATACCTGTCTGGGACGCACGCGAGTCAAGGTCCGAATCCAACGACCAGGTTCGGTTTCTACTGCGCTCGCGACCACTCATATCCCAGTTCTCTAAATAACAAATGTCTATTGATTTGTTATTGTACTACTCTACTGTAAGCCATGTGTTGCGTTTTTTCACTAACCCTAGACGACGTAACTCCACTTGGGGTGCGTAACACCCAATGAAACGCAGGTTGGTGGCGGTAGGTTGGCTCACAATAGTACAGATAGCGTCATGCTTTCTTGGTGAGGGTTTTAGGCTATAATTATTGTAATACGCTTGCTCTGTCTGGTCATTTTAAGCAGGATAATGAAATATGCAAGGTAAAAGCTTAAAACAAGTAGGCTAATCTATAGACAATTTATACATTTTTGAAAGCAACGAAAGTGCATATTTTGAAATAGAAAAACACGCACAAATAAGAAAGTATTTTAAAATTCCATTAGCTTTATTGCTCGAGTATGTGTACAGGGTGTTTTCATAAAGTTGTAACACAGCGCCCTCGTGTAGTTGAAAAGCCTCACTTCGCCTTCATTTCCTACCTCTTCAACCCACCATGCCAGAGGCAGCACCGTCTAACCCCCAATACGATATTTACCACAAACCCTAGCCCAGCCACAAATAGTACATAGTTCTGACGATATCCCTGCCTATTTCGGTCCCCTCTGGCATGGCCATCTAGTGACTACCACCCTCACACAACGTTTAAGGGTAGGCTATAGAGTTATGTTAGAAACGAAAGGTGCATGGAGAGAAGAACACAGGGACAAACATGCCTAATATTTTTCAAAACGTGGTGCAAAATAATGCAGATTTCATTCTTTAACAGGAACAATCAAAGCAATTAAACAAAACAAAAAAATATATAAAGGAATATCTAGCAAATAGATGTGTTTACTAAAGGGTACTGAAGAGAATTTGAATTTTGAATGAAACTAAGGCAGTGTGGGTCAGACAGGCAGGCAGGGCTTCCCTGCTTGTTGCCACTCAGCCACTTCTTTATTCCTCTGCTCCATGTTTCCAACTGACTGCACCAGCTTCACCGTGGCAAATTATTCTGTCCCTCCTGGCTAAATAAATATGAGAGAGAGAGAGTGTGAGTGAGTGAGAAAGAAAACGAGAGAGAGAAACCGGCAGGTTCGATTCTGGGTATGAGACTTTTCCTGTGTTACGACGACGTCTTCGTGGCAGCCTTTGATTCCATGATGGTCGCCGAGGCGACGGCTGGTTCTGTGGCGGCAGAAGCGGGAACTGTGGCACCAGGGAGGGTCTGCTGCTCTGGGGCGGGGGTGACTGTGGAAAGGGTGAGGGGGGTGAAGGAGGAGATGTCGACAGGGGGAAGGGATGTTACCCCCTGGGGTAGGAGGGGGAGCTGGGACAGCATGGCAGGCAGGGGGGGGAGGGGGGCTAGACCAGGCAGGTTCAGAGGAGGGAAGGGTGCGAGTGGAGGGAATCCTGAAATGGAGGGGAGAGGATGGGGCAGGTCAGAGAAAAGAGATATCTGTAGTTGAACACATGAATAATCACACTGGTACATAATACGTTAATGCCTGGGGGTGGAAACCCACTGTTAGCATTAGCTGTTAGCTGTATAAACCCGCTGTTCCTGGTGGCAGTAGCCCGCTAATACCTGCTAGCGATACAGCGCTGAGGTCTGGTAGTGCGGTGAGGTTGAGGTTGGGGAGGTTTGGGAATGGGGGCAGGCCGCCCGGGAGAGGCAACAGACCTACAATAGCACACAAATAAACATACTTAATCAGTGTAGAAAAGGTATTGTGTGTAAGATTAGATAATTTCAATTCGATCTTGAAATATAATTCTGAAGAGGCGTGTACTGACCTGGTAGCGTGGTGGCAGGGTTGAAGGTCGTGGAGGCTGGGTTTAGGGGGCTAAGGGAGGTGGGCAGCAGGGGAACGGTGGGGAGACCTGGAAAAGAAAGAGTGAGAGTTTGAGCAGTTAGCACACAGTTGTATAGGAGAGAGAAGACCTTTTAGACCAAGGGTGGGCAAACTACGTCCCGCAGGCGCCAGCAGGAAGTTTGAGTAGAAAATGTAATAAATAAGTAATTATTTTGGGTAGAAAAAATATATTTTTTAAATACTCCAGGCCCCACTAATATTTAAAACTAAATAGAACTTAATAAATTATAAAGGCTCTGGAGCAACAAACCGCCCTTGCTGGCTCTGCCTGGCCGGTTCCCCTCTCTCCACTGGGATTCTCAGCCTCTAACTCTTTTACAGGGGCTGAGTCACTGGCTTACTGGTGCTCTTTCATGCCGTCCCTACGAGGGGTGCTTCACTTGAGTGGGTTGAGTCACTGACGTGATCTTCCTGTCTGGGTTGGCGCCCCCCCTTGGGTTGTGCCGTGGCGGAGATCTTTGTTTGCTATACTCGGCCTTGTCTCAGGATGGTAAGTTGGTGGTTGAAGATATCCCTCTAGTGGTGTGGGTGCTGTGCTTTGGCAAAGTGGGTGGGGTTATATCCTTCCTGTTTGGCTCTGTCCGCGGGTATCATCGGATGTGGCCACAGTGTCTCCTGACTCCTCCCGTCTCAGCCGCCAGTATTTATGCTGCAGTAGTTTGTGTCGGGGGGCTAGGGTCAGTCTGTTATATCTGGAGTATTTCTCCTGTCTTATCCGGTGTCCTGTGTGAATTTAAGTATGCTCTCTCTAATTCTCTCGGAGGACCTGAGCCCTAGGACCATGCCTCAGAACTACCTGGCATGATGACTCCTTGCTGACTCCACCTGGCCGTGCTGCTGCTTCAGTTTCAACTGTTCTGCCTGCGGCTATGGAATCCTGACCTGTTCACCGGACGTGCTACCTGTCCCAGACCTGCTGTTTTCCACTCTCTAGAGACAGCAGGAGTGGTAGAGATACTCTTAATGATCGGCTATGAAAAGCCAACTGACATTTACTCCTGAGGTGCTGACTTGCTGCACCATAGACAACTACTGTGATTATTATTTGACCATGCTGGTCATTTATGAACATTTGAACATCTTGGCCATGTTCTGTTATAATCTCCACCCGGCACAGTCAGAAGAGGACTGGCCACCCCACATAGCCTGGTTCCTCTCTAGGTTTCTTCCTAGGTTTTGGCCTTTCTAGGGAGTTTTTCCTAGCCACCGTGCTTCTACACCTGCATTGCTTGCTGTTTGGGGTATTAGGCTGGGTTTCTGTATAGCACTTTGAGATATCAGCTGATATCGAAGGGCTATATAAAGGGCTATATAAATAAATGTGATTTTATTTAAAGGACCTACAGTGCATTCAGAAAGTATTCAGGCCCCATGACTTTTTTCACTTTGTTACATTAAAGCCTTATTATTTTCCCTTATCTACACATAATAGCCCATAATGACAAAGCAAAAACAGGTTGAGATAGTATTGCAAATGTGTTAATAATAAAAAACAGAAATGCCTTATTTACATAATTATTCAGACCCTTTTTTATGAGACTCTAAATTGAGTTCAGGTGCATCCTGTTTCCATTTATCATCCTTGAGATGCTTCTACAACTTGTTTGGAGTCCACCTGTGGTAAATTCAATTGATTGGACATGATTAGGAAAGGCACCACCTGTCTCTATACAGGTCCCACAGTTGACCGTGCATGTCAGCAAAAACCAAGCCATGAGGTCGAAGGAATTGTCTGTAGAGCTCTGAGACAGGATTGTGTCGAGGCACAGATCTGGGGGAATGGTACCAAAATATTTCTGCAGCATTGAAGGTCCCCAAGAACACAGTGGCCTCCATCATTCTTAAATGGAAGAAGCTTGGAACCACCAAGACTCTTCCTAAAGCTGGCCGCCCAGCCAAACTGAGCAATCGGCGGAGAAAGGCCTTGGTCAGGCAGGTCACCAAGAACCCGATGGTCACTCTGATAGAGCTCCAGAGTTCCTCTGTGGAGATGGGAGAACCTTCCAGCAGGACAACCATCTCTGCAGCAATCCTCCAATCAGGCCTTTATGGTAGAATGGCCAGATGGAAGCCACTCCTCAGTAAAAAGGCACATGACAGCCCGCTTGGAGTTTGCCAAAAGGCACCTAAAGGACTCTCAAGACAATTACAAACAAGATTCTCTGGGCAGATGAAACCAAGATTGAACTGTTTGGCCTGAATGCCAAGCGTCATGTCTGGAGGAAACCTGGCACCTCCCCTACTGTGAAGCATGGTGGTGGCAGCTTCATGCAGTGAGGATGTTTTTCAACGGCAGGGAACCTGACAGCGCTTGAGAGAATCTTCAGAAAAGAATGGGAGAACTCCCCAAATACAGGTGTACCAATTTTGTAGCGTCATACCTCCTTTTGATCATCTTTCCTTCCAGTTCTCTGCTGTCCATGACTGGAACGAATTGCAAAAATCTCTGAAGCTGGAGACTCACATCTCCCTCACCAGCTGTCAGAGCAGCTCACAGATCACTGCACCTGTACATATCCCATCTGTAAACAGCCCATCGATCTACCTACCTCATCCCCATACTGGTATTTATTTATTTAGCTCCTTTGCACTCCAGTATCTCAACCTGCACATTCATCTTCTGCCGATCTACCATTACAGTGTTTAATTGCTATATTGTAATTACTTCGCCACCATGGCCTATTTATTTCCTTAACTTCCCTCATTTACACTCACTGTATATAGACTTTTTGTTTTCTTTTGTTCTACTGTATTATTGACTATGTTTTGTTCATTCCATGTGTAACTCTGTTGTTGTATGTGTCGAATTGCTACGCTTTATCTTGGCCAGGTCGCAGTTGTAAATGAGAACTTGTTCTCAACTGGCCTACCTGGTTAAATAAAGGTGAAATAAATAAAAATACCCAAGAAGACTCCAGACTAATCGCTGCCAAAGGTGCTTCAACAAAGTACTAAGTAAAGGTTCTGAATACTTATGTGCATGTGATATTTCCGTTTATTATTTGTAATAAGTAATAAAAAAAAGAAAATTACAAATTTAAAACATTTTCTTTGTCATTATGGGGTATTGCGTGTAGATTGATGAGTGTGGGGGAAACTAAGCAATTTTAGAATAAGGCTGTAATGTAACAAAATGCTTAAAGTCAAGGGCTCTGAATACTTTCTGAATGCACTGTATATATTTTTAAATAACTGCCTGTTTTCTGGCCCGCAAATTGATATTGACCAAGAAAAATCATAAACATTTTTTATTTTTTTTATTTTAAAGTGCGACCCTAAGTTGTATTTCAAAATCCCGATGTGACCCTGGAGAAAAAAGAAAGAGTTTCCCCACCCCTCTGAGACCATCTGTAGCATTTCCACTGGGAGTTTGAAAGGGGTGGGGAGGCCATCTGGACCCATATTAAAAATGATTGGTCGAACCCTGGTGCCACATTCCATTCCAGACATTTCCTAACACTTTGATACCATATTATGTTGAGAGAGAAAGTAAGAGAGATTAAGTACCTGTCTGAAGCTCACTTGGAATGGTGGGTGGAGCTGAGTTGATTGACAGGCTGGACAGCGAATCTTCTAACCCCGTGGGGACAGAGGGCACAGCAGGGGGTGGGGTTACAGCAGAGAGCTGAACCTGAGTGGGAGGGAGAAATAAGGCAAAAGCAGAGAGAAAGATAGATGGAGAGAGGAATAGAGAAATATGTGAGGGATGGCTGATGAACAGTGAAGGTCAAGTGCATTTAAAACAAGTCATTCATAATTCTAATGAAAACCTTTCCTCTCGGTCTTGCCTGTCTGCACTGGGAGGGACAGTCATACATACAGTACAAGTCAAAAGTTTGGACACCTATTCATTCAAGTTTTTTTTTTACTATTTTCTACATTGTAGAATAATAGTGAAGACATCAAAACTATTAAAATAACACATATGGAATCATGTAATCATAAACGTGTTAAAGAAATCAAAATATATTTTAGGAGTTTCTTCAAAGTAGCCACCCTTTGGGCGCCCAGTGGTGCAGCGGTCTAAGGCACTGCATCTCAGTGCGAGGCTTCACTACAGTCCCTGTTTCGAAACCAGGATGCATCACATCCGGCCGTGATTGGGAGTTCCATAGGGCTGCGCACAATTGGCCCAGCATCGTCCAGGTTTGGCCGTCATTGTAAACAAGAATTTGTTCTTAACTGACTTGCCTAATTAAATAAAACGCTTTTTTGCCTTGACAGCTTTGCACGCTCTTGGCACTCAACCAGCTTCATCTGAAATGCTTTTCCAACAATTTTAAAGGAGTTCCCACATATAATGTGTACTTGTTGGCTGCTTTTCCTTCACTCTGCGATCAACTCATCCCAAACCATCTCAATTAGGTTGAGGTCAGGTGATTGTGGAGGCCAGGTCATCTGATGCAGCACTCCATCACTCTCCTTGGTCAAATAGCCCTTACACAGCCTGGAGGTGTGTTTTGGTTCATTGTCCTGTTAAAAAACAAATGATAGTCCCACTAAGCGCAAACCAGATGGGATGATGTATCACTGCAGAATGCTGTGGTAGCCATGCCGGTTAAGTGTGCCTTGAATTCTAAATAAATCACTGACAGTGTCACCAGCAAAGCACCCCCCCCCACACCATGCTTCACAGTGGGACCTACACAGAGATCATCCGTTCACCTACTCTGCATCTCACAAAGACACGGCGGTCTGAACCAAAAATCTCAAATTTGGACTCAGACGAAAAGGACCGAGTTCCACAGGTCTAATGTACATTGCTCATGTTTCTTGGCCCAAGCAAGTCTCTTCTTATTGGTGTTCTTTAGTAGTGGTTTCTTTGTAGCAATTCGACCACGAAGGCCTGATTCACAGTCTCCTCTGAACAGTTGATGTTGAGATGTGTCTGTTACTTAAACTCTGAAGCATTTATTTGGGCTGCAATTTCTGAGGTTGGTAACTCTCATGAACGTATCCTCTGCAGCAGAGGTAACTCTGGGTCGTCTTTTCCTGTGGCGGTCCTCATGAGAGCCAGTTTCATCATAGTGTTTGATGGTTTTTGCAACTGCACTTGAAGAAACGTCAAAGTTCTTAATTTTCCAGATTGACTGACCTTCATGTCTTAAAGTAATGATGGACTGTCATTTCTCTTTGCTTATTTGAGCTGTTCTTACCATAATATGGACTTGCGGTCTTTTACCACATAGGGCTATCTTCTGTATACCACCCCTACCATGTCACAACACAACTGATTGGCTCAAACGCATTGAGGAAAGAAATTACACAAATCAACCTAACAAGGCACACCTGTTAATTGAAATGCATTCCAGGTGACTACCTCATGAAGCTGGTTGAGAGAATGCCAAGCATGTGCAAAGCTGTCAAGGCAAAGGGTGGCTACTTAGAAGAATCTCAAAATATATTTAGATTTGTTTAACACTTTTCTGGTTACTACATGATTCCATATGTGTTATTTCATAGTTTTGATGTCTTCACTATTATTCTATAATATAGAAAATAGTAAAAATAAAGGAAAACCCTTGAATGAGTAGGTGTATCCAAACTTTTGACTGGTACTGTACATGCATAATGAGCCTTTCATAGCTCATAACCTAGCCCTGGTCGGGGGGGGGGGGGGGGTTATTTTTGCCCTCATAACAGCCTCAATTCATCAGGGCATGGACTCTACAAGGTGTCAAAAGTGTTCCACAGGGATGCTGGCCCATGTTGACTCCAATGCTTCCCACAGTTGTGTCAAGTTTGTGTAAAAAAATCCAGCAGCATTGCAGTTCTTGACACAAACTGGTGTGTCTGGCACCCTCTACCATACCCCTTTCAAATTGCACTTACATATTTTGTCTTGCCCATTCACCCTCTGAATGGCACACATACAAAATCCTTCTTTAACCCATCTCCCCCTTCATCTACACTGATTTAAGTGGATTTAACAAGTGACATCAATAAGGGATCATAGCTCCCATCTGGATTCACCTGGTCAGTCTGTCATAGAAAGAGTTCTCAATATTTTGTACACTCAGTGTATGTCATAGTAGAAGGATTACAAAAGAGCATAAAGTGACAGTGTCCACTGACCGTCCAGGCAGTTATCGCTGTTCTGATTCTGGGCTCTGTTTTGGTCGAGTTCTGGGTCGATACTAACCTCAGTGAATCCGTCCTTGAGCGCGCTGATGGGCTCACCACTGGGAATGTGACCCGGAAAACTAATCTTCTTCCCTTCTTCAAATGGCCGGGTGGGAATTCTGTGCAGGTAACCGTATCCGATGCCACATCCCAGACTGTAACAGGGGAACAGGAGATAGCATTAGCGTGATGTCACTTGTCAGACTGAAGTGTGTAGCGTGTGTATTGTATGTTGGTTACCTGCCCTCCCCTCCCCAGGAACTGTTGGGGGTGATGACCACCTCTCTGCAGTTGTCTGTGTCTGTGTTATAGACATATAGCTTCAACCCCTTCCCCTCATGGGTCTCAATCAGAGAAAACAGGTCCTCCGACTGATGAGAGAGAGAGGTGGAAGGGAGGGAGATAGAGATCAACTTCAATGACTTGTACACAAATGCTGATTGGCTAGTCTTAACTCCTAGTGTAGAATGCATGGAATAGTAGTGTCAGTGTGTGCGCACCTCGTTCATAACGGTGTCGGCTCCTATGATGTAATCAGTGTGGGGCCGCAAGCCAGCCAGGGCTGCCGGAGAGTTAGGCTCCACCTCCTGAGAAAGAGAGAGACCCTTGGTTAATTGTATTTTATATAACAAAGCAAGTCAGTTAAGAACAAATTCGTATTTACCTACCCCGGCCAAACCCTAACAACACTGGGCCAATTTTGCTCCACCATATGGGACTCCCAATCAGGGACGGTTGTGATACAGCCTGGAATCGAACCAGGGTCTGTAGTGACACCTCTAGCACTGAGATGCAGTGCCTTAGACCGCTGCGCCACTCTGGAATCCCAACTTATATCAAGAGTTACACCTGCCCGGTACACTGGGGCGAGCTAAATTGGGCACAGCCATTGACTGGCTACTCACCAGCACATGCCAGATGTTCTCATTGGCTCCCTCGAAGCTGCAGAAGCGTATGGAGACACCCAGCAGGCCCTGGCCACCCCAGAGGTTGCTTGGGGTGACGGTGGACTCCCTGAGCTCCAGGGTCTTAGAGGAGTAAACCAGCATTCTAACTGGCTTCTCCACACTGGCCTTCAACAGGTCCTTCAGAGTGTCATTGTCCTTGTTCTGAAACACAGACAGGGTAAATTATAGAATTAGAATAAGTAGAATGGACAATCAGAGCTATACAGTACAAGATAGCATCCTCAGTGGGAGTTTGTGTATGTGCATGTAGTACGTGTGTTGAACATACCGATTCAACAGCATGTCTTTGCTTACCAGTCTTTCGTTGTTGATGGAGACAATAAAGTCAAAGAAAGGCTCCAGTCCTGCACGATGTCCTGGAGAATTCTCCTGAACCTGAGGAGAAGAGAGAGGAGACATGACTTGTAACAACTGTATTTTGTGATTGAAGGGGAGCACCTGGAACAAGGTTTGAACAAGGACCATGGAAGTTACAGGGTATCTACACCACCGCCTGTGACATGAGATCCAGTTAAGGTCCTGTCTTCTTGGCAAATGTTAGGGCGTTGCACATCATCTTTGAACTTTTAGCAGTAGCCTTAGAATGAAATAGGTATTACAAGCTACACCTGTAATACCAAAAGGTTGGTTACCTGTCTGTCTCAAGATCAAATGGATCCTTGTCACATCAACATATTGAAGATGGAGGTCTATACATTTAGGGAGTAATGAGACATTCAGGTGTTCTGACAAATGTGTAAATCAAAGACATGACTCTGTGATGTTGAGGATTCTGTCAGCAATGCGGCAGCACCTACAAAAGTTGACATTATGACAGCTAGCTAGCATTGAGCTCATTTAAACACCATTCACTCTATCTAGCTGCCTGGTTGTTTTGACAGCTAACCTTGTTACCAAACAATACATGCAACCAATAACACTAATTTACCTTTCAAAGCTGCATGTAAAATGATACATGCAAATATTTAACTTGGACAATTACACAATACAACTGTAGCAAATGCTGGGGAAAATAGCGTTAACAATGTCTATTAGCATTAGCTGCATGTAGGCCGGAATGTGATCCCCGGCCTCTATCTGACGGTGAGGACACAATTAGATCCTGCTGTGGGACCATTCTTACGGATGCTAACATTATTTTGCAAACGTCAAAAAAAATAAAAAAAAATACACATACCCGAAGAACATGGTAGCCTTCGGATCCTCCTCCCGGTATCTCGACACTCTGCGACCCCCCCATGTCACGGCTGGTTTATATCGTAGTTAGGATTTAATGCTTGATATTTTTCTGCTCAAGTAATATTGCTAACTGGCTAGCTTAAACTCTAATAAGGCGGCCTGCCAGCTGAGCACTTGTGTTGTTACGTGGCAGTCCACCAGGAAACAGGGCTGATGGGAGTTTTCTCATAGCCGCAGATCTAGAATCAGTTTATCCACCCAAATCCTGTAATTATTAATTAGTGGGAAAATTGCAAAACTGACCCAAGACCAGTGTCTATGACCAAGTGTAGGCTGGTGACATGCGCAAGTCTAGGGCTTCAGGTGCTGCTTTTGAATTGTGATATGCAGTATACTCAGACAGTAGTACTAGTATTGGCATATTGTACCATTATATCACAATTGACTGTAAAACCTAGCAGCTGTTTTTCACCCCTCAAAAAAGTGGGTAACAGATTGATAAAGTAACACTGGTAACATTCGGCAAGCGCTACCGGAGTGCCAAGTCTAGGACCAAAAGGCTTCTTAGCAGTTTCTTTAATGCAGGGAAACTTAAATCCGTTTTACCAAATTTCTATCAGCATGTTAAATGTGCAACCAGAGGAAATAGAACTGAACCACCTTTACTCCACACACAGAGGCTTACAAAGCTTTCCCTCGCCCTCCATTTGGCAAATCTGACCCTAATACTATCCTCCTAGTTCCTGTTAACAAGCAAAAATTAAAAGCAGGAAGCACCAGTGACTTGATCAATAAAAAAAAGTGGTCAGAGGGGGAAGATGCTAAGCTACAGGACTGTTTTGCTAGCACACTGGAATATGTTCCGGGATTCCTCCGATTACATTGAGGAGTACACCACATCAGTCATTGGCTTCATCAATAAGTGCATCGATGACTTCAACCCCACAGTGATTGTACGTACATACCCCAACCAAAAGCCATGGATTAACAGGCAGCATCCTCACTGAGCTAAAGGCTGGAGCTGCCGCTTTCAAGGAGCGGGACCTGAAAGCTTATAAGAAATCCCGCTATGCCCTCTGACGAACCATCAAACAGGCAAAGTGTCAATACAGGACTAAGGATGAATCGTACTACACTGGCTCCGATGATCGTCGGATGTGGCAGGGCTTGCAAACCATTACAGACTACAAAGGGAAGCACAGCCGAGAGCTGCCCAGTGACACAAGCATACCATGAGCTAAATTACTTCTATGCTCGCTTCGAGGCAAATAACACTGCAACATGCATGAGAGCACCAGCTGTTCTGGAAGTCTGTGTGATCACGCTCTCCGCAGCTGATGTGAGTAAGACCTTTAAACAGGTCAAAATTCGCAAGGCCACAGGGCCAGATGGATTACCAGGATGTGTACTGTGAGCACAAGCTTACCAACTGGCAAGTGTCTTCACTGGCATTTTCAACCTCTCCCTGTCCGAGTCTGTAATACCAACATGTTTTAAGAAGACCACCATAGTCCATGTGCCCAAGAACACTAAGGTAACCTGCCTAAATGACTACCAACCCGTAGCACTCACGTCTGTAGCCATGAAATGCTTTGAAAGGCTGGTCATGGCTCACATCAACAACATCATCCCAACAGATCCACAGATGATGCAATCTCTATTGCACTCCACACTGTACTTTCCCACCTGGACAAAAGAAACACCTATGTGAGAATGCTATTCATTGACTACAGCTCAGCTTTCAACAACATAGTGCCCTCAAAGCTCATCACTAAGCTAAGGGTAGGTAACAACACATCCACCACGCTGATCCTCAACACGGGGTCCCCTCAGGGGTGCGTGCTCAGTCCCCTCCTGTACTCCCTGTTCACTCATGACTGCACGGCCAGGCACAACTCCAACACCATCATTCAATTTGCCGATGACACAACAGTGGAAGGCCTGAACACCGACAACGACGAGACAGCCTATAGGGAGGAGGTCAGAGACCTGGCTGTGTGGTGCAAGGACAACAGCCTCTCCGTCAACATGATCAAGACAAAGGAGATGTTTGTGGACTACAGGAAAAGGAGGACTGAGCACGGCCCCATTCTCATTGACGGGGCTGCAGTGGAGCAGGTTGAGAGCTTCAAGTTCCTTGGTGTCCACATCACCAACAAACTGATATGGTCCAAGCACACCAAGACAGTCGTAAAGAGGGCACGAAAAAGCCTATCCCCCTCACGAGACTGAAAAGATTTGGCATGGGTTCTCAGATCTTTAAAAGGTTCTACAGCTGCACCATCGAGTGCATCCTGATGGGTTGCACTGGTATGGCAACTGCTCTGCTTCCAACCGCAAGGTACTACAGAGTGTAGTATGAACGGCCCAGTACAACACTGGGGCCAAGCTTCCTGCCATCCAGGACCTCTATACCAGGCGGTGTCAGAGGAAGGCCCGAAAAATTGTCAAAGACACCAGCCATCCTAGTCATAGACTGTTCTCTCTGCTACCGCACAACAAGCGGTACCGGAGCACCAAGTCTAGGTCCAAGTGGCTTCTAAACAGCTTCTACCCCCTAGTCAAATGGCTACCCAGACTATTTGCAGTGCCCCCCCCCCTCTCCCCTCTCACCCCCTCTTTACACCACTGCTACTCTTTACACCACTCACACTGCTTTTCTTTATCTTGGCCAGGTCGCGGTTGTAAATGAGAACTTGTTCTCAACTGGCCTACCTGGTTAAATAAAGGTGAAATAAACTCTTTGTTGTCATCTATGCATAGTCACTTTAATAACTCTACCTACATGTACATATTACCTCAACTAACCAGTGCCCACACACATTGACTCTGTACCGGTACCCCCCTTGTGTATAGTCTCACTATTGTTATTTTACTGTTGCTCTTTAATTATTGTTACTTTTCTCTCTTATTCTTATCCATATTTTTTTTTACTATATTTTTGGTTAGGGGCTCGTAAGTAAGCATTTCACTGTTGTATTTGGGGCATGTGACTAATAACATTTGATTTGATTTGAAATACCCCCCTGTTTTTTACACTGCTGCTATTGGCTGTTTATAATGCATAATCCCTTTACAAATTATCTTGACTAACCTTGTACCCCCGCAGATTGACTCGGTCTCTTTTTCTTGAACTTCAAAGTTGGTTAAGGTCTTGTAAGTAAGCATTTCACGGTAAGTATTTGTATTTGGCGCATGTGACAAATAACATTTGATTTAATTTGATAAGGGAATATGAATCTAAACTCTCACTGATAATATACACAGTTTAAACCTGTAACGGATGTCGTCTGGAGATAGAGAGGAGGACCAAAGCGCAGCGTGATAAGTGTTCATGATGTAATGTTTAATGAAACGAACTGAACACTGAAATACAAAACAATAAAGTGAACGAACGAACGAACAAACAAACACCAAAACAGTACCGTGTGGACCAAACACTCACACGGAAAACAAACACCCACAAACCAAAAGTGAAACCCAGGCTGCCTAAGTATGATTCTCAATCAGGGACAACAATTGACAGCTGCCTCTGATTGAGACCCATGCTAGGCCGAACTCAAAAACAAACATAGAAAAACAAACAGACTGCCCACCCCAACTCACGCCCTGACCATACTAAAACAAAGACAAAAACAAAGGAACTAAGGTCAGAACATGACAAAACATTTGGAAACCTTTCAATCATAAGATATTTAATTATATATGTTTTTATGGTTCTACTACTACCACTAGCTTAATCTTTCACCTAGCTGCCTTCTGGGGTGTTAACAACTGGGGTGTGTGCCAGATGTGTGTGAATGTGTACATGTACACCTACTCTTTCCATGACAGACTGACCAGGTCAAAGATATGATCCCTTATTGATGTCACTTTTTAAATCCACTTCAATCAGTGTATATGTAGGGGACAGGTTAAGCCTGGAGACAATTGAGACATGGATTGTGTATGTGTGCCATTCAGAGGGTGAATGGGCATGACAAAAGATTTAAGTGCCTTTGAAAGGGGTATGGTAGTAGGTGCCAAGTGGACTGGTTTGTGTCAAGAACTGCAACGCTGCTAGATTTTTCAAGCTTAACAGTTTCCCGTGTGTATGAAGAATGGTTCACCACCCTGTGGAACGCTTTCATCATCTTGTAGAGTCCATGCCCCGACGAATTGAGGCTGTTCTGAAGGCAAAAGGGGGGGGGGGGGGGGGTGCAACTCAATATTAGGAAGGCACACTTCATGTTTTGTACACTCACTGTATATATTGCTACACCTGCGACAACATCTGCAAATCTGTGAATGCCAGTGCTTGACTTGGACTGAAATAGGTGCCAGTTCTCATTTTGGGTGTGCCAGTACTGTTTATATTTAGGTGTAGGAGCTCCACAATATTTTTGAGCTAATTTTCTATAAGAGAAACAGGAGCTCCAGCAGTAGGACATTTGAGGTACCGGTACTCTCAAGTCAAGGACTGGTGTACGCGACCAATACACTTTGATTTGATATGTGTGTTATCAGGGTCCGATAAGGACAGCTTTCCTCTTGACACATACAAGTTGAGTGTATTCATTTGTATTACCTAAATTGAAAACTATACGAATGAGTAACTATGGGGAATGCATTGTTTCAATCTCTGGGAATAGCAAAGAAAGTGACTAACTTCTGGATTCAAAGAGGAAAATGTCCTCTTCTGAGACCAACATTTTTTTATTTGGTTTACTAATATACAGTCTTACTAGTATACAGTCTCAAATAAAATCTAACTTTATTTGTCACATGCGCTGAATACAACAGCTGTAGTAGACCTTACCATGAAATGCTTACTTACAAACCCTTAACCAACAATGCAGTTCAAGAAAGAGTTAAGAAAATATTTAGCAAATAAACTAAAGTAAAAAAGAATACAAAATAACACAATAAAATAACAACAACGAGGCTATATACAGGGGTTCCCTGTACCTAGTCAATGTGTGGCATTACAGGTTAGTGTGAAGTAAAGTGTCTATGCATAGATGTCAGGAAGCTTGGCCCCAGTGATGTACTGGGCCGTATGCACTACCCTTTGTAGCACCTTGCGGTCGGATGCTGAGCAGTTGCCATACCAGGCTATATCACTTTTTGAGGATCTGAGAACCATGCCAAATCTTTTCAGTCTCATCAGTAAAAGTATGTAAAGATTAACTGTTCATGTAGACTAGGCCCACATCACGATCACATTAGACCAAAAATCCCCCCCTTCCAAAATAATAACAATAATAACATTTACACATCTACAACACAACATACAATATAGATTAGGGTAAATCAATTAATAGAAACAAATAACAAAGAGAAAAATAAACCTGTCTGTTATTAATTTAGGTAGTTGAAGCATTACTGTGTTTGTGTTATAAGTACTGTAGTTTCCATCCTAGTCTCTGACTGATGGTCATCAGCCCCAACAAAATAAGACCTAAATACAAACAGACAAATAGACTTCAAATGGATGACACTCTTCAAATAAACAACAAGGAAAGTATGATAATTACAAGGCATAGAGAATAAGAATTATGTGGAAAAATTCTACATCTCCGACACAAATTGTGTTTATCACTGTTTATTACCAAAATAAGAAAAACTAGTAAATGAATAGTAAATTAACAGTAACTATGCATTAATTCAATCTCTGTGAATTGAATACAAAATAAATCAACAAAAATCAGTTTTTAAACAGATTCTCATTTTGGACCTTTGAGTAAAACCCTTCCCACAAGCATAAACACATCTGTGTCTCTTAAGGCCAGTTCCGTAGTCCAACCGCATTGGGCACACAGAGCAGGCGAACGGGCGCTCACCTGTGTGCCGTTGCTCATGTACTTTGACAGCCATGGATGTCATGAAAGTTTTTCCACAGTGTGTACAAATGAAAGGTCATTCTCCTGTCTCATAACGCTTGTGCCTGTGCAGCTCCCCGGACACTAGAAAAGCCTTCCCACATACGCTACACAGGAACTACTTCTCCCCCTTGCATCATGAGATGTCAAACCAATGGATTCTTCTGAATGAACCTCTTCCCACAGTCAGAGCACCTGTAAGGCCGTCCTCCATTGTGAATGTGCAGGTTTATTTTTAAGACCTGTGCAGCAGTGTAACCCTTGCCACACTGTGGACATACAGGTGGCCTTTTCCCCGCGTGATGTCGTTGCAATCTTAGACCGTCTTTTAATTGAAATCTATTATCACACTATTCACAGTGGAAGGGCTGCACAACTGTGTAAATGCTCTGAAGTCGCTTTAGGTGTGCTGGGCTTTTGAAATCCTTTCCAAGTACGCTACACAGAAACGACTGGTTAGTGCACTCTTAGACCCGCCTTTTGATTGAAATGTTTTATCACACTGGTCACAGTAGAAGGACCATGCTACTGTGTGAACGCTCTGATGTCGCTTCATGTGTGCTGGGCTTTTAAACGCCGTCCCACATTTAAAGCAGGTGTACTTCTTGGCTGAGGAGCTCTTCTCTGGGTGTTTCTTCCTGATCAGCTGGATGAGCTCCACCATGTGTCCATGGGAGAATGGGCACTGGTGTCAGGAGAAGACCTGAGAGGACAATATATTAGTCTGTCTTCCTGAGTCCTCGTGTTCACTAAGAGAGGAGGTCACTGACGGTGAGGAGGTCACTCTTTGTTCCTGTTGACCCACGTTTGCTGCGTCACCTTCATCCTCCGGTCCTCTCTCACCTTCCCCCTGTCTCTCCACCTCCTGTCTCACCCCCCCTGTCTCACCATCTCCTGTTTCACCTCCCCCTGTCTCATCACCTCCTGTCTCACCCCCCTGTCTCACCATCTCCTGTTTTACCTCCCCCTGTCTCATCACCTCCTGTCTTACCTCCCATCTGTCTCACCACCTCCTGTCTCATCTCCCCCTGTCTCACCCCCCCTGTCTCATCTCCCCCTGTCTCACCACCCCTGTCTCATCTCCCCCTGTCTCACCACCCCTGTCTCATCTCCCCCTGTCTCACCACCTCCTGTCTCACCACCCCTGTCTCATCTCCCCCTGTCTCACCTCCCCTGTCTCACCACCCCTGTCTCATCTCCCATCTGTCTCACCTCCTGTCTCACCTCCCCTGTCTCACCACCTCCTGTCTCATCTTCCATCTGTCTCACCACCTCCTGTCTCATCTCCCATCTGTCTCACCACCTCCTGTCTCATCTCCCCCTGTCTCACCACCCCTGTCTCATCTCCCATCTGTCTCACCACCTCCTGTCTCACCTCCTGTCTCATCTCCCCCTGTCTCACCTCCCCTGTCTCACCACCCCTGTCTCATCTCCCATCTGTCTCACCACCTCCTGTCTCATCTCCCCCTGTCTCCCCCAGTCCATATCCCTTTTCTGAGAGTGTTCCCTGTCTCACCTTCCCCTGTCTCACCTCCCCCTGTCTCACCTTCCCCTGTCTCACCACCTCCTGTCTCACCTCCCCCTGTCTCACCTCCCCCTGTTTCACCTCCCCTGTCTCACCTCCCCCGTCTCACCTCCCCCTGTCTCACCTCCCCCTGTCTCACCTCCCCCTGTCTCACCTTCCCCTGTCTCACCACCCCCTGTCTCACCTTCCCCTGTTTCACCACCTCCTGTCTCACCTTCCCCTGTCTCACCACCTCCTGTCTCACCTCCCCCTGTCTCACCTTCCCCTGTCTCACCACCTCCTGTCTCACCTCCCCCTGTCTCACCTCCACCTGTCTCACCTCCCCCTGTCTCACCAACTCCTGTCTCACCACCTCCTGTCTCACCTCCCTCTGTCTCACCTCCCCCTGTCTCACCTCCCTCTGTCTCACCTCCCCCTGTCTCACCTCCCTCTGTCTCACCTCCCCCTGTCTCACCTCCCCCTGTCTCACCTCCCCCTGCCTGGAAGTCAGCAGCCCTAGAACCATTTCTGTCACAATGGTCACAATCTCCTCCAGCTTCCCAAAATGCTCACTTTGCTGAGCCAAATTCCACATGAAGGCAGACGTTAGGCGAAGCGGTGGAGCCAGGAGGTGGAGAGAGAATAATGACAGATGTGAACCTGCCTGAAATTACAGGAGAAACAGGACAGACAACATGACACTCATCTGAACCTTTATCACTGTAACATAACGTCTGGGAGTCCTCTACTGCCTCCACCAGAGACTCTGGCTTCATCACATAAGGTCCATGGACCGAGCACCTGTTGCAGCTTACCCTCTCTCCGTATTGCACTGTTAAGTTGATGGCAGCAGTGGGCTAGTCTTTGTAGGAGAGTATTAATTGGCATGCAGGGCTTTGTGTGTGGGTGAGGATTCTTACAGAGGATGAGGATACTTACTATAACATGGTGTATGAAGTGTTTTCTGTCTCATCCTGAGGCTCATGCTTTAACCTTAGTGATGCACAGACTAAGTTTTGTAGACTTTACCCTTTGCAAAAGTTTTTAAAAATCGCGTTGTTTAGAAGGAGTGCAAAGGCACTTCACAGAGTAGGCATTCCATGACGGAAATATGCAGATGATGCTAGAACCCGCCAATAGGATCGCGCTAGCTTGTGCTTGACTCTGCCCACCTCTATCCTTTTTCTGCCCACTATGACAAATGTTTTCCCATTGGAAACGACAGGCTGTTTTCTATCCTTGTTTAGTTCTAAACATCTTTGGTAATATGGTGCGCTTCAAATGAAAATACTTCCGGCATCTTGCGACATCGGCAATTGTCCACAGCAATACGTGGTTGACGTCAGTGCTATCTACTGGCTTTAATGTCTATGCCACGGACAGATCCAGTGTACACAATACTGTTTTTCTTTGTTCTTCTATTTTCTACTTTACAAAGACAAAACTAGACACACAAAAAAAATAAACAAACAGCAACATTAAATACAGAATACAAGAATAGAGACGAATAACCTACAGAAAAATAAACTTTTCTGTGATTAGTTTACAAAGCTAAAAATATGGTATATATGTAGGCTACCTGCTTTGGGTGCAGGTAGCCTAGTGGTTAGAGTGTTGGATTAGTAACCAAAAGGTTGCAAGATCAAATCCCCAAGCTGACAAGGTAAAAGACTGTAATTCTACCCCTGAACAAGGCAGTTAACCCGCTGTAATTGTAAATAAGAATTTGTTCTTAACTGACTTGCCTATTTAAAAAAAAATGTAAACTAATTTTATTGGTCGCATGCACAGGTTTAGACTTTACTTACGAGCCCATTCCCAACAACACAGAGTTAAAAAGTAAAACAAATATTTGCTAAATTAAAAAGGAGACGCAATACAACATTAATGAGGCTATATACAAGGAGTACCAGTACCGAGTCAATGTGCTGGGGTGGGAGGTAGTTGAGATGATAGAGTATGTATAAATAGGGGTAAAAGTGACTAGGCAATTAGGTTGCATAATAAACAGAGTAGCGGTAGGCTATGTGAAGAGTGTGGACGTGTGTTTACTGTATATTTTGTAACTATATGTAGCTTCCATCTTAAGTATTTACTAGTAACTGATAGACAGCTCAAATAGGATAGTCTGGCTAGGAGCTAAATGCACAAATAAATTCCAAATAATACCCAGTCAGTTAAAAGAAGGGGTTAATATCGATGACACTCTTCAAATAAACAAGGAAAGTATGATAACCACAACAATGCATAAAGAATAATAATTATGTGGAACAAGTTTGACCCATGCTTGACCTCACAGGAGGTTGGTGGCACCTTAATTGGGAAGGACGGGCTCATGGTAATGGCTGGAGCGGAATTAGTGGAATGATATCAAGTACATTAAATACGTGGTTTCCATGTGGTTGATGCCATTCCATTTGCTCCGTTGCAGACATTATCATGAGCTGTCCTTCCCTCAGAAGCCTCCACTGGGTTTGTATATAATGTGTCCAATGACCAAATCTTCAGACATGGTGACACTCGAAATGGAGTTTACTCTTATTGACTGTTCTTTTTACTGGGTAATTGTGTTGAGCCCATGTAATGTTATACCAGTCTGATGTATTTTGGTGTGATGTCTGTGTGTAGCCAGGCATGTTTTTGCCTCTGTGTGTCTCTGTCTGTGCTCTCTCTCTCTCTCTCCTCTGTTTCTCTCTCGCCTTCTTTCTCTCTCTCCTGTCTCTCTCCCTCATTCTTTCTCTCTACTCTTCCTCTCTCTCTCTTTCTTTCTCTCCTTCTCCCTCTCTCTCCTGTCTCTCTCCCTTATTCTTTCTCTCTACTCTCCCTCTCTTCCTCTCTCTCTCCTCTCTCTCTACTTCTATCTCCCTCCCTCTTTCGCTCCTCTCTCCTTCTCTCGCTTTACTTCCCCCCCTCACCACACACACACACAGTAAACACACATACTGTAGGCCTACATAAAGCACAGGAAACAGAGACACACACAAAAGAGCACATCGCAAAAATAACTTGATCTAGGAGAAAGAAGACAACCCCCTTTCCTCCATTACAGTCAGGAGCTGGTTCTCTCTCTCTCTCTCTCTCTCTCTCCCTCTCCCTCTCCCTCTCCCTCTCTCTCTCTCTCTCTCTCTCCGGCTGCCTCCTCCATATTCATTAGTTCTCATTATTGTTCCATGATTGGAACACCTGCTTCCAAATTACTGCTGTAATGAGCAATTACACTCCAGACAATATCATCACCTTCTACTGTGTGGATGCTGCCAATAGCCTTTTTGTTTACTTAATGAAGATTTTTCTGTTCTTAAATTGAAAGGTAATTTCACTACACATTTATGTCTTCATGACTTTGAGGTAGAAATGTCTTAGAGCTTACAAGGTTCCTTATTCGGCAATCGGCATGCTTGTTTATCTCTGGTGGAGGCATGGTCGAGAGCCACCACCAGGGGGAGTCATACCACCACATCATTCCACTCAGATGGGTGGCTGAGCGCCAGAGCGGGTTGATACAGGGAGAGAGGTGGAGGAGAGGGGACTGATAGAGGAAGAGAGGTGAAGGAGAGGGTGCTGATACAGGGAGAGAGGAAGAGAGGTGGAGGAGAGTGGGCTGATATGGGGAGAGGAAGAGAGGTGGAGGAGAGGGGGCTGATACAGGGAGGAAGAGAGGTGAAGAAGAGGGGGCTGATACAGGGAGAGAGAGAACCAGCTCCTGACTGTAAATGGAGGAAAGGGGGGTTGTCTTCTTTCTCCTAGATCAAGTTAATTTTGCGATGTGCTCTTTTGTGTGTGTCACTGTTTCCTGTGCATTATGTAGGCCTACAGTATGTGTGTTTACTGTGTGTGTGCTTGTGCGTTCTATGTGTTCTCTACATTTATCAGCATAAAGGGGTGCAGATGTGGACACAATCCTGTCATACCAGAAACAGTTGAAACAACAGACAGACTTTATTGTAGCTGCAACATTGCATGATTGTGAGTTAAAGTGCCTCCTGTACCTTCCTAAGGACAAACCTCCCACTACGGCTTCATACACATCCAAATTGGTCACATGATTTAGGTCATTGTGCAGTTTACTTAGCTGGTCCCTACATACCATAAAGATATATTTATAATGACATAATTCTTAACTTACTGCAATACACATCCATTTCAAATGAAATGAATTAAAAAGCATAGTAGTGTGCAAAGACACGAACTGAAGCTCTTTGATTTACCAATGAGTTCCCAAAACGCGGAAGGTATATAATATAGACAGTATAAGTTAGTATATTACATTCATGTAATTATATTCCTGTCAGACAAGATCTATTTCTTTATAATCTCATAATAATTACGTATCATACAGACAATCTGATCACTGCAAAATATTCACTTTCTTTGGCTCACAAATTCACTATAATATAATTGATGAATTATTATTAGAATCTACAGATTACATCGAGAATATAGAATATCAATCAAAGATACTCATACAAATGGAAGAAAATACCTGACTTTTAAAACACTCGTAATGCTATAAATGAAGCATATTTATATATATCATTATCGTGTTAATATTTAAACATTTTCAAAAATGGTTACATACTGTTTGGTCCTTGCTATCCGGGATACTTGGAACGTCCTTACCCCATTGAAGTAGAACTTTTAAATGGTTAAGTAAAGGTTTAGGATTGGGTAAGGGTTATGGTTATGGTTAAGGTTAGGGTTTAGGGTAGGGACGTCCCAATGAACCCGGATAGCACTGACCCATACTGTATGCTTGTTTCACACACGCAAGGAGATCGTTTTCTACACGCTGCAAGTAGAAGTCGCTTTTAGACAAATATCTAGGATCAGCTCACCCTACCCCCAAACCCTAATATTAACCATAAGGGAGAAAAACATAACAGTGACCCTAGATCAGTATACAGGGGCAACGTCTTCTGACAGTTAACACTAAGGTCATAGTTCAAAGGTCAATACAGCATTAGGTTACAGCACAGGGTACACACACTGTTACACACACTTACACACACACACACCTCCACAAAACACACACTGGAGTTCAAGGTTTAACACTTTGAGTTGGTACATCTGACTTTAGAATGATCCTATATATACACTGAGCTCAAATTAAGTATCTCATATATCATAATATCACAATACACTGAGTGTACAAAACATTAAGAACACCTGCTCTTTCCATGACATAGACTGACCAGCTGAATCCAGGTGAAGCTATGATCCCTTATTGATTTCACTTGTTTAATCCACTTCAATCAGTGTAGATGAAGAGGAGGAGAAAGGTTAAATAAGGATTTTTAAGCCTTGAGACAATTGAGACATGGATTGCGTGTGTGTGCCATTCAGAGGGTGAATGGGCTAGACTAAAGATGTAGGTGCCTTTGAACAGGGTATGGTAGTAGGTGCTAGGCGCACCTGTTTGTGTCAAGAACTGCAAAGCTGCTGGGCTTTTCACACTCAATAGTTTCTTGTGTGTATCAAGAATGGTCTACCACCCAAAAGACATCCAGCCAACTTGATACAACTGTGGGAAGCATTGGTTAAGATGGGTCAGCATCCCTGTGGAACATTTGACACCTTGTGGAGTCCATGCCCCGACGAATTGAGGCTGTTCTGGGGGCCACATGTGTACACTATACTATTTGTGCTCTCAAGCATTTCTTTGTATTTACACACACATACGCACAAACACACAAACACAAACACACACTGATGTAGATGGTTTCCCTGTGTTACGTTACCATGGTTCCTCTTATGAATCTTCTGTACACAGATAGACAGATGACTACTGGACGACTGAGGGACTAGAACACAAACACACAACACAGGACTCTACGCACGTTAGTAAAAATGTAGTATCGCAGTGTGTACCCACCACATTGAAGGCTCTGGTTTACACATTCTACCTATGGAGAGAATTGTTTAGAACAAATCAAGAACAGCTAAAAATTATTATATATTTTTTTATCTCAGAGCCGATTCTTATGGTCACAGGTAAAACATTGAAAACTACAATTTTGGCCTCTGCCCACTGGGGTGGCACTGTTTACAGGTCATGCCCCAGCCTCTCGATTTCGTCAATGAGGAAGTCGATGTCTGACTGGAGGGCTGCGGGGTTGGAGACGACCATGCGGAAGAAATTGACCTTCTGGCCCTGAGGCTGGTAGCCCACCATGGTCGTCCCTGACTCCATCATCATTGCCTTGATCTTGGGCGCCACCTGAAGCATGGGAGGGGAATTGAACATATTTAGAACTCTGAGATAATGTTTAATGTACATTTGAAAAGTTAGAATATTGCATAACACTTACCTTGTGAAGTTTTTCTCGATACTCCTCACTGTTGTGTTCCAAGCCTCTCAGACTGGGTGGGATGTACCAGAAACACACGTTGGTGTGCTGGGGCTACAGAGAGAAGACACACATTTGGAATAGTTGGACCTATGGAACTACAAAAGGAAGGAAAGAAGGATGGAAGGAGGGATGACTGAGGGACGAGAGGATAGAGGACAGTAGCTTACCACTCCCTGGAACACCATCTCGTATCCCTGTCTGTTTCTGATCTTGTCGTAGAGGTACTGAGACAGATCCAGACACTTGTCAATGTGCTGCTCAAACCCTATAGTGCCCTGTGGAAGAAGGAGACTATTACAAACCCTATAGTGCCCTGTGGAAGAAGGAGAATATTACAAACCCTACAGTGCCCTGTGGAAGAAGGAGAATATTACAAACCCTACAGTGCCCTGTGGAAGAAGGAGAATATTACAAACGTTATAGTGCCCTGTGGAAGAAGGAGAATATTACAAACGTTATAGTGCCCTGTGGAAGAAGGAGACTATTACAAACCCTATAGTGCCCTGTGGAAGAAGGAGAATATTACAAACCCTATAGTGCCCTGTGGAAGAAGGAGACTATTACAAACCCTATAGTGCCCTGTGGAAGAAGGAGAATATTACAAACCCTACAGTGCCCTGTGGAAGAAGGAGAATATTACAAACCCTATAGTTCCCTGTGGAAGAAGGAGACTATTACAAACCCTATAGTGCCCTGTGGAAGAAGGATAATATTACAAACCCTAGTGCCCTGTGGAAGAAGGAGAATATTACAAACCCTATAGTGCCCTGTGGAAGACGGAGACTATTACAAACCCTATAGTGCCTTGTGGAAGAAGGAGAATATTACAATGATTTATTTAGGGATGTAATTACAGATGTGCCAGCTGGGGACGGCATCCCTATAAGTGTGGAAACCTCATTGTGGTCCGGGCCTATACTGTATGTAAATGGAAGGCTGGATATGACCTACACTGGCTACACGAGCTCACCTTGGCCTTCCACATGAGCCAGAACTTGAAGATGTCAACGTGTCGGCCACACTGGATGGCCTTGTCTCCCGTGTCATAGCTGACATCATACTGTTTATCAGGCTGGAACAGGTACCCAGCACACATCGAGTTACAGCCTGCCAGAATACCCTACACACAGAGAGAGAGCAGGGTTAAAGTGTGTGAGTGTGTGTCACAGGAGAATGATAATGTCTGGAATGGAGTAAATGGAATGGCATCAAACACCTGCAAACCTTGTGTCTGATGTATTTAATACCATTCCACTGATTCCACTCTAGTCATTACCACAAACCCGTCCTCCCCAATGAAGATGCCACCAACCTCCTGTGGTGTGTGCGTGTGCGCGTGTGTGTGTGTGTGGTTCCTCACCTTTTCTCTGACTAGGATGGCGGAGCACTGTAGAGGCACTCCCATCATCTTGTGAGGATTCCATGTGACAGAGTTAGCCCTGAGAGAGGAAATGCAGCTGTTAGTGTGTGTGTGTGTGTGTGTGTGTGTGTGTGTGTGTGTGTGTGTGTGTGTGTGTGTGTGTGTGTGTGTGTGTGTGTGTGTGTGTGTGTGTGTGTGTGTGTGTGTGTGTGTGTGTGTGTGTTAAACACACAAAATTTGACCAACTGTGGACATTTTGTTTGTCACCACAAGGTCAAATGCTATTTCGGGTTCAGGTTTAGAATTAGGTTTAGGTTTAGAAGCTAGGGTTAGTTTTAGGGTTAGGTGCTAGGGTTAAGGTTAGGTGTTAGGGTTAGGTTTAGGGTTAAGATTTTGAATGGGACTGAATTGTGTGTCCCCACAAGGTTAGCTGTACAAGACTGTGTGTGTGTCAGTACCTCTCTACTCCGCTGAACTTATGGCGATGCTTCCTGGACATCAGAAGACCACCTCCCCATGCACCCTGGAGAAAGAACACACAAACCATTAGATCAATTGGACAAAACATTATTGTCCCAAAACACACAAACGCATGCACACACGCACACACGCACACACACACAGTCCTCACGTCTACGTGCAGCCACATGTTGTATTTTTCACAGATGTCAGCGATCTCGTTGATGGGGTCAAATGCTCCGTAGACTGTAGAACCAGCTGTAGCATTCACAAACAGAGGATGGTAACCCTGGAGGAGCACAATATCACAGAAATCACAATGGGATGTAAGCTTTCATGTGAGAAACAGAGAGAGATAGAGAGACAGAAAGAGAGAGGGAGAGAGAGAGAGAGAGAGAGAGAGAGGCAAAGAGCGAGAGAAGGGGAGGAGAGAGAGAAAGACTCACCTTCTGCTTGACATCGAGGATCTTAGCTTCTAGATCAGCAGGAATAACTCTCCCCCTGAGAGAGAGCAGGAACAGAGATCCATCTTAATGTACGTTGTCGTTCAAAAGTTAGGGGTCACGTCGAAATGTCCTTGTTATTGAAAAAGCATATTTTTTGTCCATTTTAAAATAACATCAAATTGATCAGAAATACAGTGTAGACATTGTTAATGTTGTAAATGACGATTGTAGCTGGAAATGGCTGATTTTTAATGGAATAACTACATAGGCGTACAGACACCCATCATCAGCAAGGACAAGTACATTAGAGTGTCTAGTCTGAGAAACAGACACCTCACAAGTCCTCAACTGGCAGCTTCATTAAATAGTACCTGAAAACACCGGATTCTGGTCTTCTAGGCAGAGTTGCAAAGAAAAAGCCATATCTCAGACTGGCCAATAAAAATAAAATATTAAGATGGGCAAAATAACACAGACACTGGCTAGAAGGCCAGCATACTGGAGTCGCCTCTTCACTGTTGACGTTAAGACTGGTGTTTTGAAGGTACTATTTAATGAAGCTGCCAGTTGAGGACGTGTGAGGCGTCTGTTTCTCAAACTAGACACTCTAATGTACTTGTCCTCTTGCTCAGTTGTGCACCAGGGCCTCCCACTAATCTTTCTATTCTGGTTAGAGTCAGTTTGCACTGTTCTTTGAAGGGAGTAGTACACAGCGTTGTACGAAATCTTCAGTTTCTTGGCAGTTTCTTGCATGGACGTGTTTGTGTGTGTGTGTGTGTGTGTGTGTGTGTGTGTGTGTGTGTGTGTGTGTGTGTGTGTGTGTGTGTGTGTGTGTGTGTAGTTCTAGTGTACCTCTCATCTGTGCTCAGCAGGACCACGTTCTCAGAACCAAAGCCCAGAGCTGCCCCGGCCTTCTTGATAGAGTAGTGGCTCTGTAGGAATACAGGAAAATACCGGAACATAAACAACTTAAAACCTTAATTTCTTCAAATGTGTGTGTGTAGCTGTGTGTATGCATGACATACATGTTCTGATGTGAAGAGCACCAGGCGGGGAGCGGCAGACATGCCCTTGGTCTTGACCTCTGGGAAGTACTTGTAGCGAGCAATCATCACACTGTACATGTTAGAGATGGCGCCCCCTGTGGACAGAGAGGGAATGACTGGTCAGTCCATGACTGGGACAGCAACTAGTCCAACACAGAGAGATAGAACCACGGGGTAGGAACCGATTCAGGGAACAGAATCGAAAACGGGAATGAAAGTGATCTATACTGCTCCTGAGCAGAACAGTTTTTGTAAAAGCATGTGAATCGGTTAATAACGTTCTTTAATCATTCTGGATTTTTTTTCCCAGTCGCACAAACAACGCAACAAAGCACCTCTGCAAGGCCGTCAGTCTTATTCCAGTGTATGCCCGTCTTCCCGCTGAAAATCTTTGCCATCGTGAGTGCGTGTAGGCTATCGTGATTCAGAAAGTAGGGAGAGATGTTTAATTAGTGAAGAATGTACACATATTTTCAACGCCGGTTAAGGATACTATAGTTATTACGTTTCACATTGGATTTATTAACTACAAAAAGGTAAGACGTGTTTTTATAACAGTTCTGGTGCCGCTCTGCACACACAAGCTTGTTAGCTAGCTAGCTCATTTTGGTCGAACGTTAAACCAACTCTCTGGAGTTTAAAGGCGTTCAAAGTTCCTTCATTGAAGCTGGTCCTCCGTAGGTATAATTCTGTGGGCCTAATTCAAACAATGCATGTCATAACAAAAAGATGTCCGGAGCGTCAGAGAAAGCCTCCTCCTCCAACCGCAAAATGTCAGTCGCATCTCGTACCCCATACTTGTCTGTCGAATGCATGTAAACAACCATAGCTTTTCCCGTCGAGCTAAATCTAAAAAGAAAAATGTTTATTTCAGAGGTTTGAAGAGGAACAGAAAGCAAGAATATCAACAGTTACTTTTTTGGGGTTTGAACCGGTTCAGAACTTTATTCTCCTCGTCGGAACAGAGGAACGGAACTAAATAAATAATGGTTCTGTTCATTATTGTAAATAATGGGTTCCAACCCCTGGACAGAACAACCTCATATTTGCAATATAAAATGACACATTTCCACATGAAAGGACAATTTAAGGAGTAGGCTGTCATTGTAAATAAGAATTTGTTCTTAACTGACTTGCCTAGTTAAATAAAGGTTAAATAAATACAATTAAGTCATATTGTACATTATCAATTGAATATTGTAAAGGTATCAAACGGTACTGGACATGTAGTAACATACATCCTGGCCTCCCTTGTAAAATAGACCTTGTTGTCAATGGGACTCCCTGCTAAAATAAAGCTGTGGAAACAAACATAAAACACACACATAGACCCGAACACAGCGGCTCTCTCTTCTACATACCTGGTGAGAATATGCCGTCCCCCTCTCCCGAGGGCCAGCCAATCATCTCTCTCATCTTCTTCAACGTCAGCTGCTCCATCAGGACAAACACTGGAGCGATCTCATAGGTGAACC